>NW_027006703.1:0-124935 GCF_036934945.1 Oncorhynchus masou masou
AGAACACAGAGAACCACTAGCTTCTAGAACAGAGAGGGAGAAACTCTAGCTTCTAGAACAGAGGAGAGAAACCCTAGCTTCTAGAACAGAGAGAAACCCTAGCTTCTAGAACAGAGAGAAACCTAGCTTCTAGAACAGAGAGAGAGAAACCCTAGCTTCTAGAACAGAGAGAAACCCTAGCTTCTAGAACAGAGAAGAAACCCCAGCTTCGAGAACAGAGAGAGAACCCTAGCATCTAGAACAGAGAGAAACCCTAGCTTCTAGAACAGAGAGAGAAACCCTAGCTTCTAGAACAGAGAGAGAGAAACCCTAGCTTCTAGAACAGAGAGAGAGATACCTTAGCATCTAGAACAGAGAGAAACCCTAGCTTCTAGAACAGAGAGGGATAAACCCTAGCTTCTAGAACAGATAGCGAGAGAAACCCTAGCTTCTAGAACAGAGAGAGAAACCTAGCTTCTAGAACAGAGAGAGAAACCCAAGCTTCTAGAACAGAGAGAGAGAAACCCTAGCATCTAGAACAGACAGAGAACCCCTAGCATCTAGAACAGAGAGGAGAAACTCTAGCTCCTAGAACAGAGAGAAACCCTAGCTTCTAGAACAGAGAGAAACCCTAGCTTCTAGAACAGATAGCGAGAGAAACCCTAGCTTCTAGAACAGAGAGAGAACCCTAGCTTCTAGAACAGAGAGAGAAACCCTAGCATCTAGAACAGAGAGAGAGAAACCCTAGCTTCTAGAACAGAGAGAAACCCTAGCTTCTAGAACAGAGAGAGGAACCCTAGCTTCTAGAACAGAGAGAGAAACCCTAGCTTCTAGAACAGAGAGGAAACCCTAGCTTCTAGAACAGAGAGAGAAACCCTAGCTTCTAGAACAGAGAGAGATATACCCTAGCTTCTAGAACAGAGAGAACCCCTAGCTTCTAGAACAGAGAGGGAGAACCCGAGCTTCTAGAAACAGAGAGAGAAACCCTAGCTTCTAGAACAGAGCGAGAGAAACCCTAGCTTCTAGAACAGAGAGAGAAACCCAAGATTCTAGAACAGAGAGAAAGAAACCCTAACTTCTAGAACAGATAGCGAGAGAAAAACTAGCTTCTAGAACAGAGAGAGAGAAACCCAAGCTTCTAGAACAGAGAGAGAGAAACCCTAGCATCTAGAACACAGAGAACCCCTAGCTTCTAGAACAGAGAGAGAGAAACCCTAGCTTCTAGAACAGAGAGGGAGAAACCCTAGCTTCTAGAACAGAGAGAAACCCTAGCTTCTAGAACAGAGAGAGAGAAACCCTAGCTTCTAGAACAGAGAGAGATATACCCTAGCATCTAGAACAGAGAGAAACCCTAGCTTCTAGAACAGAGAGGAGAAACCCGAGCTTCTAGAACAGAGAGAGAGAAACCTAGCTTCTAGAACAGATAGCGAGAGAAACCCTAGCTTCTAGAACAGAGAGAGAGAAACCCTAGCTTCTAGAACAGAGAGAGAAGCCCTAGCTTCTAGAACAGAGAGAGGAACCCTAGATTCTAGAACAGAGAGAGAGATACCCTAGGTTCTAGAACAGAGAGAGAGAGATATCCTAGCTTCTAGAACAGAGAGAAATCCTAGCTTCTAGAACAAAGAGAGAGAAATCCTAGCTTCTAGAACAGAGAGAGAGAGAAACCCTAGCCTCTAGAACAAAGAGAAACCCTAGCTTTTAGAAAAGAGAGGGAGAAATCCTAGCTTCTAGAACAGAGAGAGAGATACCCTAGCTTCTAGAACAGAGAGAGAGAAACCCTAGCTTCTAGAAAAGAGAGAGAGAAACCCTAGCCTCTAGAACAAAGAGAAACCCTAGCTTTTAGAAAAGAGCTTCTAGAACAGAGAGAAATCAGTTCGAGAACAGAGAGAGATACCCTAGCATCTAGAACAGAGAGAGCTTCTAGAACAGAGAGAGAGAAACCCTAGCTTCTAGAACAGAGAAATAAACCCTAGCTTCTAGAACAGAGAGAGAGAAAACCTAGCTTCTAGAATAGAGAGAGAGAAACCCTAGCTTCTAGAACAGATAGCGAGAGAAACCCTAGCTTCTAGAACAGAGAGAGAGAAACCCAAGCATCTAGAACAGAGAGAGAGAAACCCTAGCTTCTAGAACAGAGAGAAACCCTAGCTTCTAGAACAGAGAGAGAAACCTAGCATCTAGAACAGAGAGAGAGAAACCCTAGCATCTAGAACAGAGAGAAACCCTAGCTTCTAGATCTAGAACAGAGAGAGATACCTAGCATCTAGAACAGAGAGAGAAACCCTAGCTTCTAGAACAGAGAGAAACACTAGCTTCTAGAACAGAGAGAAACCCTATCTTCTAGAACAGAGAGAAACCCTAGCTTCTAGAACAGAGAGAAACCCTAGCTTCTAGAACAGAGAGAAACCCTAGCTTCTAGAACAGAGAGAAACCCTAGCTTCTAGAACAGAGAAACCCTAGCTTCTAGAACAGAGAGAACCCTAGCTTCTAGAACAGAGAGAGAAACCCTAGCTTCTAGAACAGAGATAGAAAACCTTGGCATCTAGAATAGATAGAGGAGAAACCCTAGCATCTAGAACAGAGAGGAGAAACACTAGCTCTAGAACAGAGAGAGAGAAGCCCTAGCTTCTTTAGAAATAGCTTCTAGAACAGAGAGAAACCCTAGCATCTAGAACAGAGAGAGAGAAAACACTAGCTTCTAGAAAGAGAGAGAGAAGCCTCAGTTTGTAGAACAGAGAGAGAAATCCTAGCTTCTAGAACAGAGGGAAACCCTAGCTTCTAGAACAGAGAGAGAGAAACCCTAGCTTCTAGAACAGAGAAATCCTAGCATCTAGAACAGAGAGAGGGAAATCCTAGCTTCTAGAACAGAGAGAGAGAAACCCTAGCTTCTAGAACAGAGAGAGAAACCCTAGCATCTAGAACAGAGAGAGAGAAACCCCAGCTTCGGAGAACAGAGAGAGAAACCCTAGCTTCTAGAACAGAGAGAGAAACCCTAGCTTCTAGAACAGAGAGAGAAACCCCAGCTTCTAGAACAGAGCGAGAGAGAAACCCTAGCATCTAGAAAAGAGAGAAACCCTAGCTTCTAGAACAGGAGAGAGAAACCCTAGCTTCTAGAACAGAGAAGAGAAACCCTAGCTTCTAGAACAGAGAGAGCATCTAGAAAAACCTAGCTCTAGACCAGAGAGGGAGAAACCCTAGCATCTAGAACATAGAGAGAAACCTTAGCATCTAGAACAGAGAGAAACCCAAGCTTATAGAACAGAGAGAGAAACCTAGCTTCTAGAACAGAGAGAAACCCTAGCTTCTAGACCAGAGAGAGAAACCCTAGCTTCTAGAACAGATAGCTAGAACAGAGAAAAACTAGCTTCTAGAACAGAGAGGGAGAAACCCAAGCTTCTAGAACAGAGAGAGAAACCCTAGCATCTAGAACAGACAGAGAACCCTAGCTTCTAGAACAGAGAGCTTCTAGGAGAAACCCTAGCTTCTAGAACAGAGAGAAAACCCTAGCTTCTAGAACAGAGAGAAACAGCTTCTAGAACAGAGAAACCCTAGCTTCTAGAACAGAGAGAGAAACCCTAGCATCTAGAACAGAGGAGAACCCTAGCTTCTAGAACAGAGAGAACCCCTAGCTTCTGCAGAACAGAGAGGAGAAACCCGAGCTTCTAGAACAGAGAGAGAGAAACCCTAGCTTCTAGAATAGATAGCGAGAGAAACCCTAGCTTCTAGAAAAGAGAGAGAGAAAAAAACACTAGGTTCTAGAACAGAGAGAGAGAAGCCCTAGCTTCTAGAACAGAGAGAGAAACCCTAGCTTCTAGAACAGAGAGGGAAACCCTAGCTTCTAGAACAGAGAGAGAGAAACCCTAGCTACTAGAACAGAGAGAAATCCTAGCTTCTAGAACAGAGAGAGGGAAACCTAGCTTCTAGAAACCCAGAGAACAGAGAGAAACCCTAGCATCTAGAACAGAGAGAGAGACCAGAGAGGAGAAAACCCTAGCATCTAGAACATAGATAGAGATACCTTAGCATCTAGAACAGAGAGAAACCCTAGCTTCTAGAACAGAGAGGGAGAAACCTAGCTTCTAGAAAAGAGAGAAACCCTATTTTCTAGAACAGAGAGAGAGAACCCTAGCTTCTAGAACAGAGAGAGAGAAACCCTAGCTTCTAGAACAGAGAGAGATATAGCATCTAGAACAGAGAGAAACCTAGCTTCTAGAACAGAGAGGGAGAAACCCTAGCATCTAGAACAGAGAGAGAGAAACCCAAGCATCTAGAACAGAGAGAAACCCTAGCATATAGAAAACAGAGAGAACCCTAGCATCTAGAACAGAGAGAGAAACCCAGCTTCTAGAACAGAGAGAGAGAAACCCTAGCTTCTAGAACAGATAGCGAGAGAAAACTACAGAACAGGAGAGAAACCTAGCTTCTAGAACAGATAGCGAACACAGAAACCCTAGCTTCTAGAACAGAGGGAGAAACCCTAGCTTCTAGAACAGGAGAGTAACCCAAGAAACAGAGAGAAACCCTAGCTTCTAGAACAGAGAGAGAGAAACCCTAGCTTCTGTAGAACAGAGAGAGATATACCTCAGCATCTAGAACAGAGAGAACCCCTAGCTTCTAGAACAGAGAGGAGAAACCCGAGCTTGTGAACAGAGAGAGAGAACCATAGCTTCTAGAATAGATAGCGAGAGAAACCTCAGCTTCTAGAAAAGAGAGAGAGAAAAACACTAGGTTCTAGAATAGAGAGAGAGAAGCCCCAGCTCTAGAACAGAGAGAGAAACCCTAGCTTCTAGAACAGAGAGAGAAACCCTAGCTTCTAGAACAGAGAGAAACCCTAGCTTCTAGAACAGAGAGAGAGAAACCCTATTTTTAGAACAGAGAGAGAAACCCTAGCATCTAGAACAGAGAGAGAACCCTAGCTTCTAGAACAGAGAGAAACCCTAGCTTCTAGAACAGAGAGAGAAACCCTAGCTTCTAGAACAGAGAGAGAAACCCTAGCTTCTAGAACAGAGAGAGAACCCTAGCTTCTAGAACAGAGAGAGAAACCCTAGCTTCTAGAACAGAGAGAGAACCCTAGCTTCTAGAACAGAGCGAGAGAAACCCTAGCTTCTAGAACAGAGAGAGAAACCCTAGCTTCTAGAACAGAGAGAGAAACCCTAGCTTCTAGAACAGAGAGAGAGAACCCTAGCTTCTAGAACAGAGAGAGAAACCCTAGCTTCTAGAACAGAGAGAGAGAAAAAAACACTAGCTTCTAGAACAGAGAGAGAGAAACCCTAGCTTCTAGAACAGAGAGAGAAACCCTAGCTTCTAGAACAGAGAGAGAAACCCTAGCTTCTAGAACAGAGAGAGAGAAACCCTAGCTTCTAGAACAGAGAGAGAAACCCTAGCTTCTAGAACAGAGAGAGAGAAACCCTAGCTTCTAGAATAGAGATAGAGAAACCCTAGCTTCTAGAACAGAGAGAGAAACCCTAGCTTCTAGAACAGAGAGAGAGAACCCTAGCATCTAGAACAGAGAGAAACCCTAGCTTCTAGAACAGAGAGAGAAACCCTAGCTTCTAGAACAGAGAGAGAAACCCTAGCTTCTAGAACAGAGAGAGAAACCCTAGCTTCTAGAACAGAGAGAGAGAAACCTAGCTTCTAGAACAGAGAGAGATACCCTAGCTTCTAGAACAGAGAGAAACCCTAGCTTCTAGAACAGAGAGAGAAACCCTAGCTTCTAGAACAGAGAGAGAACCCTAGCTTCTAGAACAGAGAGAGAAACCCTAGCTTCTAGAACAGAGAGGAGAAACCCTAGCTTCTAGAACAGAGAGAGAAACCCTAGCTTCTAGAACAGAGAGAGAAACCCTAGCTTCTAGAACAGAGAGAGAAACCCTAGCTTCTAGAACAGAGAGAAACCCTAGCTTCTAGAACAGAGAGAAACCCTAGCTTCTAGAACAGAGAGGAGAAACCCTAGCTTCTAGAACAGAGAGAGAAACCCTAGCTTCTAGAACAGAGAGAAAACCTAGCTCTAGAACAGAGAGAACCCTAGCTTCTAGAACAGAGAGAGAAACCCTAGCTTCTAGAACAGAGAGAGAAACCCTAGCTTCTAGAACAGAGAGAGAAACCCTAGCTTCGAGAACAGAGAGAGAAACCCTAGCTTCTAGAACAGAGAGAAACCTAGCTTCTAGAACAGAGAGAGAAACCCTAGCTTCTAGAACAGAGAGAGAGAAACCCTAGCTTCTAGAACAGAGAGAGAAACCCTAGCTTCTAGAACAGAGAAGAGAAACCCTAGCTTCTAGAACAGAGAGAGAAAACCCTAGCTTCTAGAACAGAGAGAGAGAAACCCTAGCTTCTAGAACAGAGAGAGAAACCCTAGCTTCTAGAACAGAGAGAGAAACCCTAGCATCTAGAACAGAGAGAACCCTAGCTTCTAGAACAGAGAGAGAAACCCTAGCTTCTAGAACAGAGAGAGAGAAACCCTAGCTTCTAGAACAGAGAGAGAAACCCTAGCTTCTAGAACAGAGAGAGAGAAACCCTAGCTTCTAGAACAGAGAGAGAAACCCTAGCTTCTAGAACAGAGAGAAACCCTAGCTTCTAGAACAGAGAGAAACCTAGCTTCTAGAACAGAGAGAAACCCTAGCTTCTAGAACAGAGAGAGAAACCCTAGCATCTAGAACAGAGAGAAACCCTAGCTTCTAGAACAGAGAGAGAGAAACCCTAGCTTCTAGAACAGAGAGAGAGAAACCCTAGCTTCTAGAACAGAGAGAGAAACCCTAGATTCTAGAACAGAGAGAGAAACCCTAGCTTCTAGAACAGAGATAAACCCTAGCTTCTAGAACAGAGAGAGAAACCCTAGCTTCTAGAACAGAGAGAAACCCTAGCTTCTAGAACAGAGAGAGAGAAACCCTAGCTTCTAGAACAGAGAGAGAAACCCTAGCTTCTAGAACAGAGAGAGAAACCCTAGCTTCTAGAACAGAGAGAGAGAAACCCTAGCTACTAGAACAGAGAGAAATCCTAGCTTCTAGAACAGAGAGAGAAATCCTAGCTTCTAGAACAGAGAGAGAGAAACCCTAGCTTCTAGAACAGAGAGAGAGAAACCCTAGCTTCTAGAACAGAGAGAGAAACCCTAGCTTCTAGAACAGAGAGAGAAACCCTAGCTTCTAGAACAGAGAGAGAAACCCTAGCTTCTAGAACAGAGAGAGAAACCCTAGCTTCTAGAACAGAGAGAAACCCTAGCTTCTAGAACAGAGAGAGAAACCCTAGCTTCTAGAACAGAGAGAGAGAAACCCTAGCTTCTAGAACAGAGAGAGAAACCCTAGCTTCTAGAACAGAGAGAGAGAACCCTAGCTTCTAGAACAGAGAGAGAGAAACCCTAGCTTCTAGAACAGAGAGAGAGAAACCCTAGCTATCTAGAACAGAGAGAGAAACCCTAGCTTCTAGAACAGAGAGGGAGAAACCCTAGCTTCTAGAACAGAGAGAGAGAAACCCTAGCTTCTAGAACAGAGAGAGAAACCCTAGCTTCTAGAACAGAGAGAGAAACCCTAGCTTCTAGAACAGAGAGAGAGAAACCCTAGCATCTAGAACAGAGAGAGAGAACCCTAGCATCTAGAACAGAGAGGAGAAACCCTAGCTTCTAGAACAGAGAGAGAAACCCTAGCTTCTAGAACAGAGAGAGAAACCCTAGCTTCTAGAACAGAGGAGAGAAACCCTAGCTTCTAGAACAGAGAGAGAAACCCTAGCTTCTAGAACAGAGAGAGAAACCCTAGCTTCTAGAACAGAGAGAAACCCCTAGCTTCTAGAACAGAGAGAGAACCCTAGCTTCTAGAACAGAGAGAGAAACCCTAGCTTCTAGAACAGAGAGAGAAACCCTAGCTTCTAGAACAGAGAGAGAACCCTAGCTTCTAGAACAGAGAGAGAAACCCTAGCTTCTAGAACAGAGAGAGAAACCCTAGCTTCTAGAACAGAGAGAGAACCCTAGCTTCTAGAACAGAGAGAACCCTAGCTTCTAGAACAGAGAGAGAGAAACCCTAGCTTCTAGAACAGAGAGAGAGAAACCCTAGCATCTAGAACAGAGAGAGAGAAACCCTAGCATCTAGTACAGAGAGAGAAACCCTAGCTTCTAGAACAGAGAGAGAGAAACCCTAGCTTCTAGAACAGAGAGAGAGAAACCCTAGCTTCTAGAACAGAGAGAGAGATACCCTAGCATCTAGAACAGAGAGAGAGAAACCCTAGCTTCTAGAACAGAGAGAGAAACCCTAGCTTCTAGAACAGAGAGAGATAAACCCTAGCTTCTAGAACAGAGAGAGAAACCCTAGCTTCTAGAACAGAGAGAGAGAAACCCTAGCTTCTAGAACAGAGAGAGAAACCCTAGCTTCTAGAACAGAGAGAGAGAACCCTAGCTTCTAGAACAGAGAGAGAGATACCCTAGCATCTAGAACAGAGAGAGAGAAACCCTAGCTTCTAGAACAGAGAGAGAAACCCTAGCTTCTAGAACAGAGAGAGAGAAACCCTAGCTTCTAGAACAGAGAGAGATACCCTAGCTTCTAGAACAGAGAGAGAGAAACCCTAGCTTCTAGAACAGAGAGAGAAACCCTAGCTTCTAGAACAGAGAGAGAGAAACCCTAGCATCTAGAACAGAGAGAAACCCTAGCTTCTAGAACAGAGAGAGAGAAACCCTAGCTTCTAGAACAGAGAGAGAAACCCTAGCTTCTAGAACAGAGAGAGAAACCCTAGCTTCTAGAACAGAGAGAGAAACCCTAGCTTCTAGAACAGAGAGAGAAACCCTAGCTTCTAGAACAGAGAGAGAGAAACCCTAGCTTCTAGAACAGAGAGAGAAACCCTAGCTTCTAGAACAGAGAGAAACCCTAGCTTCTAGAACAGAGAGAGAAACCCTAGCATCTAGAACAGAGAGAACCCTAGCTTCTAGAACAGAGAGAGAGAAACCCTAGCTTCTAGAACAGAGAGAGAAACCCTAGCTTCTAGAACAGAGAGAGAGAAACCCTAGCTTCTAGAACAGAGAGAGAAACCCTAGCTTCTAGAACAGAGGAGAAACCCTAGCTTCTAGAACAGAGAGAAACCCTAGCTTCTAGAACAGAGAGAGAGAAACCTAGCTTCTAGAACAGAGAGATATACCCTAGCATCTAGAACAGAGAGAACCCCTAGCTTCTAGAACAGAGAGGGAGAAACCCGAGCTTCTAGAACAGAGAGAGAGAACCCTAGCTTCTAGAACAGAGAGAGAAACCCTAGCATCTAGAACAGAGAGAGAAACCCTAGCTTCTAGAACAGAGAGAGAAACCCTAGCTTCTAGAACAGAGAGAGAAACCCTAGCTTCTAGAACAGAGAGAAACCCTAGCTTCTAGAACAGAGAACCCTAGCTTCTAGAACAGAGAGAGAACCCTAGCTTCTAGAACAGAGAGAGAGAAACCCTAGCTTCTAGAACAAGAGAGAAACCCTAGCTTCTAGAACAGAGAGAGAAACCCTAGCTTCTAGAACAGAGAGAGAGAAACCCTAGCTTCTAGAACAGAGAGAGAAACCCTAGCTTCTAGAACAGAGAGAAACCCTAGCTTCTAGAACAGAGAGAGAAACCCTAGCTTCTAGAACAGAGAGAGAGAAACCCTAGCTTCTAGAACAGAGAGAAACCCTAGCTTCTAGAACAGAGAGAAACCCTAGCTTCTAGAACAGAGAGAGAGAAACCCTAGCTTCTAGAACAGAGAGAGAGAACCCTAGCTTCTAGAACAGAGAGAGAAACCCTAGCTTCTAGAACAGAGAGAGAAACCC
Organism: Oncorhynchus masou masou; assembly: GCF_036934945.1. NCBI lineage: Eukaryota > Metazoa > Chordata > Actinopteri > Salmoniformes > Salmonidae > Oncorhynchus > Oncorhynchus masou. The sequence goes on from NW_027006703.1 coordinate 9,730, forward strand.
TAGCTTCTAGAACAGAGAGAGAAACCCTAGCTCTAGAACAGAGAGAAACCCTAGCTTCTAGAACAGAGAGAAACCCTAGCTTCTAGAACAGAGAGAGAGAAACCCTAGCTTCTAGAACAGAGAGAGAAACCCTAGCTTCTAGAACAGAGAGAGAGAAACCCTAGCTTCTAGAACAGAGAGAGAAACCCTAGCTTCTAGAACAGAGAGGAGAAACCCTAGCTTCTAGAACAGAGAGAGAAACCCTAGCTTCTAGAACAGAGAGAGAACCCTAGCTTCTAGAACAGAGAGAAACCCTAGCTTCTAGAACAGAGAGAGAGAAACCCTAGCTTCTAGAACAGAGAGAGAAACCCTAGCTTCTAGAACAGAGAGAGAAACCCTAGCTTCTAGAACAGAGAGAGAAACCCTAGCTTCTAGAACAGAGAGAGAAACCCTAGCTTCTAGAACAGAGAGGGAGAAACCCTAGCTTCTAGAACAGAGAGAGAGAAACCCTAGCTTCTAGAACAGAGCGAGAGAAACCCTAGCTTCTAGAACAGAGAGAGAAACCCTAGCTTCTAGAACAGAGAGAGAGAAACCCTAGCTTCTAGAACAGAGAGAGAGAACCCTAGCTTCTAGAACAGAGAGAAACCCTAGCTTCTAGAACAGAGAGAGAGAAACCCTAGCTTCTAGAACAGAGAGAGAGAAACCCTAGCTTCTAGAACAGAGAGAGAGAAACCCTAGCTTCTAGAACAGAGAGAGACCCTAGCTTCTAGAACAGAGAGAAACCCTAGCTTCTAGAACAGAGAGAGATAACCCTAGCTTCTAGAACAGAGAGAAACCCTAGCTTCTAGAACAGAGAGAGAAACCCTAGCTTCTAGAACAGAGAGAGAGAACCCTAGCTTCTAGAACAGAGAGAGAGAAACCCTAGCTTCTAGAACAGAGAGAGAAACCCTAGCTTCTAGAACAGAGAGGAGAAACCCTAGCTTCTAGAACAGAGAGAGAAACCCTAGCTTCTAGAACAGAGAGGAGAAACCCTAGCTTCTAGAACAGAGAGAGAGAAACCCTAGCTACTAGAACAGAGAGAGAAACCCTAGCTTCTAGAACAGAGAGAGAGAAACCCTAGCTTCTAGAACAGAGAGAGAGAAACCCTAGCTTCTAGAACAGAGAGAGAGAACCCTAGCTTCTAGAACAGAGAGAGAGAAACCCTAGCTGCTAGAACAGAGAGAAAACCCTAGCTTCTAGAACAGAGAGAGAGAAACCCTAGCTTCTAGAACAGAGAGAGAGAAACCCTAGCTTCTAGAACAGAGAGAAACCCTAGCTTCTAGAACAGAGAGAAACCCTAGCTTCTAGAACAGAGAGAAACCCTAGCTTCTAGAACAGAGAGAGAACCCTAGCTTCTAGAACAGAGAGGGAGAAACCCTAGCTTCTAGAACAGAGAGAGAGAAACCCTAGCTTCTAGAACAGAGAGAAACCCTAGCTTCTAGAACAGAGAGAGAAACCCTAGCTTCTAGAACAGAGAGAAACCCTAGCTTCTAGAACAGAGAGAGAAACCCTAGCTTCTAGAACAGAGAGAAAACCCTAGCTTCTAGAACAGAGAGAGAGAAACCCTAGCTTCTAGAACAGAGAGAGAGAAACCCTAGCTTCTAGAACAGAGAGAGAGATTCTCAATGGAGCCATCTCTGGATACTGTGGTGTGTTTTGGTCCTCAATGGAGCCATTCCTGGATACTGTGGTGTTAGGTCTCAATGGACCATCTCTGGATACTGGTGGTGTGTTTGGTCTCACCTGGTTTTCATCTCTGGATTCTTGTGGTGTGTTTTGTCCTCAATGGAGACATTCCTGATACTGTGGTGTTTTGGTCCTCAATGGACCAATCTCTGGGTACTGTGGTGTGTTTTGGTCCTCAATGGAGCCATCTCTGGATATTGTGGTGTGTTGTGGGTCTCAATGGAGCCACTTATACTGTTGGTGTGTTGTGGGTCCCCATTGGAGGCATCTCTGGATACTGTGGTGCGTTTTGTCCTCAATGGACCCATCTCTGGGTACTGTGGTGTGTTTGGTCCTCAATGGAGCCATTCTGATACAGGTGTGATTTGGTCCCCATTGGAGCCATCTCTGATACTGGTGTTTGGTTCCCCAATGAAGCTTATTAAATGGGGAAGTTTTGTCTTAAATGGAGCCATCTCTGTGGGATACTGTGGTGTGTTTGCTTCTCAATGGAGCCATCTCTGGTTACTGTGGTGTGTTTTGGTCCCCGGAGCTTGATACTAGAAACCCTAGCTTCTAGAACAGATAGAAACCCTAGCATCTAGAACAGAGAGAGAGTGGAGCCATCTCTGGATACTGTGGTGTGTTTTGTGGGTCTCAATGGACCATCTCTGGATACTGTGGTGTGTTTTGGTCCTCTGGAATGTACATCAATGGAGCCATCTCTGGATACTGTGGTGTGTTTTGGTCCTCACTGTGGTGTGTTTTGGGAGACCATCTCTGGATACTGTTTTGGTCCTCAATGGAGCCATCTCTGGATAGGTCTCAATGGACCATCTCTGGATACTGTGGTGTGTTTTGGTCCTCAATGGAGCCATCTCTGGATACTGTGGTGTGTTTTGGTCCTCAATGGACCAATCTCTGGGTACTGTGGTGTGTTTTGGTCCTCAATGGAGCCATCTCTGGATACTGTGGTGTGTTTTGTATATCAATGGAGCCATCTCTGGATACTGTGGTGTGTTTTGGGTCTCAATGGACCATCTCTGGATACTGTGGTGTGTTTTGGTCCTCAATGGAGCCATCTCTGGATACCGTGGTGTCTTGTGGGTCTCAATGGACCATCTCTGGATACTGTGGTGTGTTTTGGTCCTCAATGAAGCCATCTCTGGATACTGTGGTGTGTTTTGGTCCTCAATTGAGCCATCTCTGGATACTGTGGTGTTTTGTAGGTCTCAATGGACCATCTCTGGATACTGTGGTGTGTTTTGGTCCTCAATGGAGACATTTCTGGATACTTTGGTGTGTTGTTGGTCCCCATTGGAGCCATCTCTGGATACTGTGGTGTGTTTTGGTCCTCAATGGAGCCATCTCTGGATACTGTGGTGTGTTTTGGTCCTCAATGGACCAATCTCTGGGTACTGTGGTGTGTTTTGGTCCTCAATGGAGCCATCTCTGGATACTGTGGTGTGTTGTGGGTCTCAATGGACCATCTCTGGATACTGTTGGTGTGTTTTGGTCCTCAATGGAGCCATCTCTGGATACTGTGGTGTGTTTTGGTCCTCAATGGACTCATCTCTGGGTACTGTGGTGTGTTTTGGTCCTCAATGGAGCCATCTCTGGATACTGTGGTGTGTTTTGGTCCTCAATGGAGCCATCTCTGGATACTGTGGTGTGTTTTGTATATCAATGGAGCCATCTCTGGATACTGTGGTGTGTTTTGGGTCTCAATGGACCATCTCTGGATACTGTGGTGTGTTTTGGTCCTCAATGGAGCCATCTCTGGATACTGTGGTGTCTTGTGGGTCTCAATGGACCATCTCTGGATACTGTGGTGTGTTTTGGTCCTCAATGAAGCCATCTCTGGATACTGTGGTGTGTTTTGGTCCTCAATTGAGCCATCTCTGGATACTGTGGTGTGTTGTAGGTCTCAATGGACCATCTCTGGATACTGTGGTGTGTTTTGGTCCTCAATGGAGACATTTCTGGATACTTTGGTGTGTTGTTGGTCCCCATTGGAGCCATCTCTGGATACTGTGGTGTGTTTTGGTCCTCAATGGAGCCATCTCTGGATACTGTGGTGTGTTTTGGTCCTCAATGGACCAATCTCTGGGTACTGTGGTGTGTTTTGGTCCTCAATGGAGCCATCTCTGGATACTGTGGTGTGTTGTGGGTCTCAATGGACCATCTCTGGATACTGTTGGTGTGTTTTGGTCCTCAATGGAGCCATCTCTGGATACTGTGGTATGTTGTGTTTTGGTCCTCAATGGACTCATCTCTGGGTACTGTGGTGTGTTTTGGTCCTCAATGGAGCCATCTCTGGATACTGTGGTGTGTTTTGGTCCTCAATGGAGCCATCTCTGGATACTGTGGTGTGTTGTGTTTTGGTCCTCAATGGACCCATCTCTGGGTACTGTGTAGTGTTTTGGTCCTCAATGGAGCCATCTCTGGATATTGTGGTGTGATTTGGTCCCCATTGGAGCCATCTCTGGATACTGTGGTGTGTTTTGGTCTTCAATGAAGCCATCTCTGGGTACTGTGGTGTGTTTTGGTCTTAAATGGAGCCATCTCTGGATACTGTGGTGTGTTTTGTTCCTCAATGGAGCCATCTCTGGATACTGTGGTGTGTTTTGGTCCTCAATGGAGCCTTCTCTGGATACTGTGGTGTGTTTTTGTCCTCAATGGGGAAATCTCTGGACACGGTAGTGTGTTTTGGGTCTAAATGGACCATCTCTGGATACTGTGGTGTGTTTTGGTCCTCAATGGAGCCATCTCTGGATACTGTGGTGTCTTGTGGTCTCAATGGACCATCTCTGGATACTGTGGTGTGTTTTGGTCCTCAATGGATCCATCTCTGGATACTGTGGTGTGTTGTGGGTCTAAATGGACCATCTCTGGATACTGTCGTGTGTTTTGGTTCTCAATGGAGCCATCTCTGGATACTGTGGTGTGTTTTGGTCCTCAATGGAGCCATCTCTGGATACTGTGGTGTGTTGTGGTCCTCAATGGAGACATCTCTGGATACTGTGGTGTGTTTTGGTCCTCAATGGACCAATCTCTGGGTACTGTGGTGTGTTTTGGTCCTCAATGGAGCCATCTCTGGATACTGTGGTGTGTTGTGGGTCTCAATGGAGCCATCTCTGGATACTGTTGGTGTGTTGTGGGTCCCCATTGGAGGCATCTCTGGAAACTGTGGTGTGTTTTGGTCCTCAATGGACCCATCTCTGGGTACTGTGGTGTGTTTTGGTCCTCAATGGAGCCATCTCTGGATATTGTGGTGTGATTTGGTCCCCATTGGAGCCATCTCTGGATACTGTGGTGTGTTTTGGTCTTCAATGAAGCCATCTCTGTGTACTGTGGTGTGTTTTGGTCTTAAATGGAGCCATCTCTGGATACTGTGGTGTGTTTTGTTTCTCAATGGAGCCATCTCTGGTTACTGTGGTGTGTTTTGGTCCTCAATGGAGCCTTCTCTGGATACTGTGGTGTGTTTTTGTCCTCAATGGGGAACTGTGGTGTGTTTTTGTCTCTGGACACTGTGGTGTGTTTTGGGTCTCAATGGACCATCTCTGGATACTGTGGTGTGTTTTGGTCCTCAATGGAGCCATCTCTGGATACTGTGGTGTCTTGTGGGTCTCAATGGACCATCTCTGGATACTGTGGTGTGTTTTGGTCCCCATTGGATCCATCTCTGGATACTGTGGTGTGTTGTGGGTCTCAATGGACCATCTCTGGATACTGTTGGTGTGTTTTGGTCCTCAATGGAGCCATCTCTGGATACTGTGGTGTGTTGTGGGTCTAAATGGACCATCCCTGGATACTGTTGTGTGTTTTGGTCCCCATTGGATCCATCTCTGGATACCGTGGTGTGTTGTGGGTCTCAATGGACCATATCTGGAAACTGTGGTGTTTTGGTCCTCAATGGAGCCATCTCTGGATACTGTGGTGTGTTTTGGTCCTCAATGGAGCCATCTCTGGATACTGTGGTGTGTTTTGGTCCACATTGGAGCCATCTCTGGATACTGTGGTGTGTTTTGGTCCTCAATGGAGCCATCTCTGGATACTGTGGTGTGTTTTGGTCCTCAATGGAGCCATCTCTGGATACTGTGGTGTGTTTTGGTCCTCAATGGAGCCATCACTGGATACTGTGGTGTGTTTTGGTCCACATTGGAGCCATCTCTGGATACTGTGGTGTGTTTTGGTCTTCAATGAAGCCATCTCTGGGTACTGTGGTGTGTTTTGGTCTTAAATGGAGCCATCTCTGGATACTGTGGTGTGTTTTGTTCCTCATTGGAGCCATCTCTGGATACTGTGGTGTGTTTTGGTCCTCAATGGAGCCTTCTCTGGATACTGTGGTGTGTTTTTGTCCTCAATGGGGAAATCTCTGGACACGGTAGTGTGTTTTGGGTCTAAATGGACCATCTCTGGATACTGTGGTGTGTTTTGGTCCTCAATGGAGCCATCTCTGGATACTGTGGTGTCTTGTGGGTCTCAATGGACCATCTCTGGATACTGTGGTGTGTTTTGGTCCCCATTGGATCCATCTCTGGATACTGTGGTGTGTTGTGGGTCTAAATGGACCATCTCTGGATACTGTCGTGTGTTTTGGTTCTCAATGGAGCCATCTCTGGATACTGTGGTGTGTTTTGGTCCTCAATGGAGCCATCTCTGGATACTGTGGTGTGTTGTGGGTCTCAATGGACCATCTCTGGATACTGGTGGTGTGTTTTGGTCTTCAATGGAGCCATCTCTGGATTCTGTGGTGTGTTTTGGTCCTCAATGGAGACATCTCTGGATACTGTGGTGTGTTTTGGTCCTCAATGGACCAATCTCTGGGTACTGTGGTGTGTTTTGGTCCTCAATGGAGCCATCTCTGGATACTGTGGTGTGTTGTGGGTCTCAATGGAGCCATCTCTGGATACTGTTGGTGTGTTGTGGGTCCCCATTGGAGGCATCTCTGGATACTGTGGTGTGTTTTGGTCCTCAATGGACCCATCTCTGGGTACTGTGGTGTGTTTTGGTCCTCAATGGAGCCATCTCTGGATATTGTGGTGTGATTTGGTCCCCATTGGAGCCATCTCTGGATACTGTGGTGTGTTTTGGTCTTCAATGAAGCCATCTCTGTGTACTGTGGTGTGTTTTGGTCTTAAATGGAGCCATCTCTGGATACTGTGGTGTGTTTTGTTTCTCAATGGAGCCATCTCTGGTTACTGTGGTGTGTTTTGGTCCTCAATGGAGCCTTCTCTGGATACTGTGGTGTGTTTTTGTCCTCAATGGGGAATTCTCTGGACACTGTGGTGTGTTTTGGGTCTCAATGGACCATCTCTGGATACTGTGGTGTGTTTTGGTCCTCAATGGAGCCATCTCTGGATACTGTGGTGTCTTTGGGTCTCAATGGACCATCTCTGGATACTGTGGTGTGTTTTGGTCCCCATTGGATCCATCTCTGGATACTGTGGTGTGTTGTGGGTCTCAATGGACCATCTCTGGATACTGTTGGTGTGTTTTGGTCCTCAATGGAGCCATCTCTGGATACTGTGGTGTGTTGTGGGTCTAAATGGACCATCCCTGGATACTGTTGTGTGTTTTGGTCCCCATTGGATCCATCTCTGGATACCGTGGTGTGTTGTGGGTCTCAATGGACCATATCTGGAAACTGTGGTGTTTTGGTCCTCAATGGAGCCATCTCTGGATACTGTGGTGTGTTTTGGTCCTCAATGGAGCCATCTCTGGATACTGTGGTGTGTTTTGGTCCACATTGGAGCCATCTCTGGATAATGGTGGTGTGTTTTGGTCCTCAATGGAGCCATCTCTGGATACTGTGGTGTGTTTTGGACCTCAATGGAGCCATCTCTGGATACTGTGGTGTGTTTTTGTCCTCAATGGGGCAATCTCTGGACACTGTGGTGTGTTGTGGGTCTCAATGGACCGTCTCTGGATACTTTGGTGTGTTTTGGTCCTCAATGGAGCCATCTCTGGATACTGTGGGGTGTTTTGGTCCTCAATTGAGCCATCTCTGGATACTGTGGTGTGTTGTAGGTCTTAATGGACCATCTCTGGATACTGTGGTGTGTTTTGGTCCTCAATGGAGCCATCTCTGGATACTGTGGCGTGTTGTGTTTTGGTCCTCAATGGACCCATCTCTGGGTACTGTGGTGTGTTTTGGTCCTCAATGGAGCCATCTCTGGATACTGTGATGTGTTTTGGTCCTCAATGGAGCCATCTCTGGATACTGTGGTGTGTTTTGGTCTTCAATGAAGCCATCTCTGGATACTGTGGCGTGTTGTGTTTTGGTCCTCAATGGACCCATCTCTGGGTACTGTGATGTGTTTTGGTCCTCAATGGAGCCATCTCTGGATACTGTGGTGTGTTTTGGTCCTCAATGGAGCCATCTCTGGATACTCTAGTGTGTTTTGGTCCTCAATGGACCCATCTCTGGGTACTGTGGTGTGTTTTGGTCCTCAATGGAGCCATCTCTGGATACTTTAGTGTGTTTTGGTCCTCAATGGAGCCATCTCTGGATACTGTGGGGTGTTTTGGTCCTCAATTGAGCCATCTCTGGATACTGTGGTGTGTTGTAGGTCTCAATGGACCAACTCTGGATACTGTGGTGTGTTTTGGACCTCAATGGATCATCTCTGGATACTGTGGTGTGTTTTGGTCCTCAATGGAGCCATCTCTGGATACTGTGGTGTGTTGTGGGTCTCAATGGACCATCTCTGGATACTGGTGGTGTGTTTTGGTCCTCAATGGAGCCATCTCTGGATTCTGTGGTGTGTTTTGGTCCACATTGGAGCCATCTCTGGATACTGTGGTGTGTTGTGGGTCTCAATGGACCATCTCTGGATAATGGTGGTGTGTTTTGGTCCTCAATGGAGCCATCTCTGGATTCTGTGGTGTGTTTTGGTCCACATTGGAGCCATCTCTGGATACTGTGGTGTGTTGTGGTTCTCAATGGACCATCTCTGGATACTGTGGTGTGTTTTGGTCCCCATTGGATCCATCTCTGGATACTGTGGTGTGTTTTGGTCCTCAATGGAGCCATCTCTGGATACTGTGGTGTGTTTTGGTCCTCAATGGACCAATCTCTGGGTACTGTGGTGTCTTTTGGTCCTCAATGGAGCCATCTCTGGATACTGTGGTGTGTTGTGGGTCTCAATGGAGCCATCTCTGGATACTGTTGGTGTGTTGTGGGTCCCCATTGGAGGCATCTCTGGATACTGTGGTGTGTTTTGGTCCTCAAGGGACCCATCTCTGGGTACTGTGGTGTGTTTTGGTCCTCAATGGAGCCATCTCTGGATATTGTGGTGTGATTTGGTCCCCATTGGAGCCATCTCTGGGTACTGTTGTGTGTTTTGGTCTTAAATGGAGCCATCTCTGGATACTGTGGTGTGTTTTGTTTCTCAATGGTGCCATCTCTGGTTACTGTGGTGTGTTTTGGTCTTCAATGGAGCCATCTCTGGATACTGTGTGTGTGTTTTTGTCCTCAATGGGGAATTCTCTGGACACTGTGGTGTGTTTTGGGTCTCAATGGACCATCTCTGGATACTGTGGTGTGTTTTGGTCCTCAATGGAGCCATCTCTGGATACTGTGGTGTGTTTTGGTCTTCAATGAAGCCATCTCTGGGTACTGTGGTGTGTTTTGGTCTTAAATGGAGCCATCTCTGGATACTGTGGTGTGTTTTGTTTCTCAATGGAGCCATCTCTGGATACTGTGGTGTGTTTTGGTCCTCAATGGAGCCTTCTCTGGATACTGTGGTGTGTTTTTGTCCTCAATGGGGAATTCTCTGGACACTGTGGTGTGTTTTGGGTCTCAATGGACCATCTCTGGATACTGTGGTGTGTTTTGGTCCTCAATGGAGCCATCTCTGGATACTGTGGTGTCTTGTGGGTCTCAATGGACCATCTCTGGATACTGTGGTGTGTTTTGGTCCCCATTGGATCCATCTCTGGATACTGTGGTGTGTTGTGGGTCTCAATGGACCATCTCTGGATACTGTTGGTGTGTTTTGGTCCTCAATGGAGCCATCTCTGGATACTGTGGTGTGTTGTGGGTCTAAATGGACCATCCCTGGATACTGTTGTGTGTTTTGGTCCCCATTGGATCCATCTCTGGATACCGTGGTGTGTTGTGGGTCTCAATGGACCATATCTGGAAACTGTGGTGTTTTGGTCCTCAATGGAGCCATCTCTGGATACTGTGGTGTGTTTTGGTCCTCAATGGAGCCATCTCTGGATACTGTGGTGTGTTTTGGTCCACATTGGAGCCATCTCTGGATACTGTGGTGTGTTTTGGTCCTCAATGGAGCCATCTCTGGATACTGTGGTGTGTTTTGGACCTCAATGGAGCCATCTCTGGATACTGTGGTGTGTTTTTGTCCTCAATGGGGCAATCTCCGGACACTGTGGTGTGTTGTGGGTCTCAATGGACCGTCTCTGGATACTTTGGTGTGTTTTGGTCCTCAATGGAGCCATCTCTGGATACTGTGGGGTGTTTTGGTCCTCAATTGAGCCATCTCTGGATACTGTGGTGTGTTGTAGGTCTTAATGGACCATCTCTGGATACTGTGTTGTGTTTTGGTCCTCAATGGAGCCATCTCTGGATACTGTGATGTGTTTTGGTCCTCAATGGAGCCATCTCTGGATACTGTGGTGTGTTTTGGTCTTCAATGAAGCCATCTCTGGATACTGTGGCGTGTTGTGTTTTGGTCCTCAATGGAACCATCTCTGGGTACTGTGGTGTGTTTTGGTCCTCAATGGAGCCATCTCTGGATACTGTGGTGTGTTTTGGTCCTCAATGGAGCCATCTCTGGATACTCTAGTGTGTTTTGGTCCTCAATGGACCCATCTCTGGGTACTGTGGTGTGTTTTGGTCCTCAATGGAGCCATCTCTGGATACTATGGTGTGTTTTGGTCCTCAATGGAGCCATCTCTGGATACTGTGGGGTGTTTTGGTCCTCAATTGAGCCATCTCTGGATACTGTGGTGTGTTTTGGACCTCAATGGATCATCTCTGGATACTGTGGTGTGTTTTGGTCCTCAATGGAGCCATCTCTGGATACTGTGGTGTGTTGTGGGTCTCAATGGACCATCTCTTGATACTGGTGGTGTGTTTTGGTCCTCAATGGAGCCATCTCTGGATTCTGTGGTGTGTTTTGGTCCACATTGGAGCCATCTCTGGATACTGTGGTGTGTTGTGGGTCTCAATGGACCATCTCTGGATACTGGTGGTGTGTTTTGGTCTTCAATGGAGCCATCTCTGGATTCTGTGGTGTGTTTTGGTCCTCAATGGAGACATCTCTGGATACTGTGGTGTGTTTTGGTCCCCATTGGATCCATCTCTGGATACTGTGGTGTGTTTTGGTCCTCAATGGAGCCATCTCTGGATACTGTGGTGTGTTTTGGTCCTCAATGGACCCATCTCTGGGTACTGTGGTGTGTTTTGGTCCTCAATGGAGCCATCTCTGGATATTGTGGTGTGATTTGGTCCCCATTGGAGCCATCTCTGGGTACTGTGGTGTGTTTTGGTCTTAAATGGAGCCATCTCTGGATACTGTGGTGTGTTTTGTTTCTCAATGGAGCCATCTCTGGTTACTGTGGTGTGTTTTGGTCTTCAATGGAGCCTTCTCTGGATACTGTGGTGTGTTTTTGTCCTCAATGGGGAATTCTCTGGACACTGTGGTGTGTTTTGGGTCTCAATGGACCATCTCTGGATACTGTGGTGTGTTTTGGTCCTCAATGGAGCCATCTCTGGATACTGTGGTGTCTTGTGGGTCTCAATGGACCATCTCTGGATACTGTGGTGTGTTTTGGTCCCCATTTGATCCATCTCTGGATACTGTGGTGTGTTGTGGGTCTCAATGGACCATCTCTGGATACTGTTGGTGTGTTTTGGTCCTCAATGGAGCCATCTCTGGATACTGTGGTGTGTTGTGGGTCTAAATGGACCATCCCTGGATACTGTGTGTGTTTTGGTCCCATTGGATCCATCTCTGGATACCGTGGTGTGTTGTGGGTCTCAATGGACCATATCTGGAAACTGTGGTGTGTTTTGGTCCTCAATGGAGCCATCTCTGGATACTGTGGTGTGTTTTGGTCCTCAATGGAGCCATCTCTGGATACTGTGGTGTGTTTTGGTCCACATTGGAGCCATCTCTGGATACTGTGGTGTGTTTTGGTCCTCAATGGAGCCATCTCTGGATACTGTGGTGTGTTTTGGACCTCGATGGAGCCATCTCTGGATACTGTGGTGTGTTTTTGTCCTCAATGGGGCAATCTCCGGACACTGTGGTGTGTTGTGGGTCTCAATGGACCGTCTCTGGATACTTTGGTGTGTTTTGGTCCTCAATGGAGCCATCTCTGGATACTGTGGGGTGTTTTGGTCCTCAATTGAGCCATCTCTGGATACTGTGGTGTGTTGTAGGTCTTAATGGACCATCTCTGGATACTGTGGTGTGTTTTGGTCCTCAATGGAGCCATCTCTGGATACTGTGGCGTGTTGTGTTTTGGTCCTCAATGGACCCATCTCTGGGTACTGTGGTGTGTTTTGGTCCTCAATGGAGCCATCTCTGGATACTGTGATGTGTTTTGGTCCTCAATGGAGCCATCTCTGGATACTGTGGTGTGTTTTGGTCTTCAATGAAGCCATCTCTGGATACTGTGGCGTGTTGTGTTTTGGTCCTCAATGGACCCATCTCTGGGTACTGTGGTGTGTTTTGGTCCTCAATGGAGCCATCTCTGGATACTGTGGTGTGTTTTGGTCCTCAATGGAGCCATCTCTGGATACTCTAGTGTGTTTTGGTCCTCAATGGACCCATCTCTGGGTACTGTGGTGTGTTTTGGTCCTCAATGGAGCCATCTCTGGATACTGTGGGGTGTTTTGGTCCTCAATTGAGCCATCTCTGGATACTGTGGTGTGTTGTAGGTCTCAATGGACCAACTCTGGATACTGTGGTGTGTTTTGGTCTCAATGGACCATCTCTGGATACTGTGGTGTGTTTTGGTCCTCAATGGAGCCATCTCTGGATACTGTGGTGTGTTGTGGGTCTCAATGGACCATCTCTGGATACTGTGGTGTGTGTTTTGGTCCTCAATGGAGCCATCTCTGGATTCTGTGGTGTGTTTTGGTCCACATTGGAGCCATCTCTGGATACTGTGGTGTGTTTTGGTCCTCAATGGAGCTATCCCTGGATACTGTGTTGTGTTTTGGGTCTAAAGGGAGCCATCTCTGGATACTGTGGTGTGTTTTGGTCCTCAATTGATCCATCTCTGGATACTGTGGGGTGTTTTTGCCATCAATGGAGCAATCTCTGCATACTGTGGTGTGTTTTTTTGTCCTCAATGGAGCCATCTCTGGATATTGTGGTGTGTTTTGGTCCTCAATGGAGCCATCTCTGGATACTGTGGTGTATTTTAGACCTCAATGGAGCCATCTCTGGATACTGTGGTGTGTTTTGGTGTTCTTTGGAACCATCTCTGGATACTGTGGTGTGTTGTGGGTCTCAATGGAGCCATCTCTGGATAATGTGGTGTGTTTTGGTCCTCAATGGAGCCATCTCTGGATACTGTGGTGTATTTTGGTCCTCAATGGAGCCATCTTTGGATACTGTGGTGTGTTGTGGGTCTCAATGGAGCCATCTCTGGATAATGTGGTGTGTTTTGGTCCTCAATGGAGCCATCTCTGGATACTGTGGTGTATTTTGGTCCTCAATGGAGCCATCTATGGATACTGTGGTGTGTTGTGGGTCTCAATGGAGCCATCTCTGGATACTGTGGTGTGTTTTGGAACTGAATGGACCCATCTCTGGGCACTGTGGTGTGTTTTGGTCCCCAGTGGAGCCATCTCTGGATACTGTGATGTGTTTGTCCCCATTGGAGCCATCTCTGGATACTGTGGTGTGTTTTGGTCCTCAATGGAGCCATCTCTGGATACTGTGGTGTGTTTTGGTCCTCAATGGAGCCATCTCTGGATACTGTGGTGTCTTGTGGGTCTCAATGGACCATCTCTGGATTGGACCTTTGGTGTGGTGTGTTTTGGTCCTCAATGGAGCCATCTCTGGATACTGTGGTGTGTTTTGGTCCTCAATGGAGCCATCTCTGGATACTGTGGTGTGTTTTTGGTCTCAATGGAGCCATCTCTGGATACTGTGGTGTGTTTTGGTCCTCAATGGAGCCATCTCTGGATACTGTGGTGTGTTTTGGTCCTCAATGGAGCCATCTCTGGATACTGTGGTGTGTTTTGGTCCTCAATGGAGCCATCTCTGGATACTGTGGTGTGTTTTTTTCCTCAATGGAGCCATCTCTGGATAATGTGGTGTTTTGGTCCTCAATGGAGCCATCTCTGGATACTGTGGTGTGTTGTGGGTCTCAATGGAGCCATCTCTGGATACTGTGGTGTGTTTTGGTCCTCAATGGAGCCATCTCTGGATACTGTGGTGTGTTTTGGTCCTCAATGGAGCCATCTCTGGATACTGTGGTGTGTTTTGGAACTCAATGGACCCATCTCTGATACTGTGGTGTGTTTTGGTCCTCAATGGAGCCATCTCTGGATACTGTGGTGTGTTTGTCCCCATTGGAGCCATCTCTGGATACTGTGGTGTGTTTTGGTCCTCAATGGAGACATCTCTGGATACCGTGGTGTCTTCTGGGTCTCAATGGACCATCTCTGGATACTGTGGTGTGTTGTGGGTCTCAATGGAGCCATCTCTGGATACTGTGGTGTGTTTTGGAACTCAATGGAGCCATCTCTGGATACTGTGGTGTGTTTTGGTCCTCAATGGAGCCATCTCTGGATACTGTGGTGTGTTAATGTCCTCAATGGAGCCATCTCTGGATACTGTGGTGTGTTTTGGTCCCCATTGGAGCCATCTCTGGATACTGTGGTGTGTTAATTGGTCCTCAATGGAGCCATCTCTGGATACTGTGGTGTGTTTTGGTCCTCAATGGACCATCTCTGGATACTGTGGTGTGTTTTGGTCCTCAATGGAGCCATCTCTGGATACTGTGGTGTGTTGTGGGTCTCAATGGACCATCTCTGGATACTTTGGTGTGTTTTGGTCCTCAATGGAGCCATCTCTGGATACTGTGGTGTGTTTTGGTCCTCAATGGAGCCATCTCTGGATACTGTGGTGTGTTTTTGGTCCTCAATGGAGCCATCTCTGGATACTGTGGTGTGTTTTGGTCCTCAATGGAGCCATCTCTGGATACTGTGGTGTGTTTTGGTCCTCAATGGAGCCATCTCTGGATACTGTGGTGTGTTTTGGTCCTCAATGGAGCCATCTCTGGATACTGTGGTGTGTTTTTTCCTCAATGGAGCCATCTCTGGATACTGTGGTGTGTTTTGGTCCTCAATGGAGCCATCTCTGGATACTGTGGTGTTTTGTGGGTCTCAATGGAGCCATCTCTGGATACTGTGGTGTGTTTTGGTCCTCAATGGAGCCATCTCTGGATACTGTGGTGTGTTTTGGTCCTCAATGGAGCCATCTCTGGATACTGTGGTGTGTTTTGGAACTCAATGGAGCCATCTCTGGATACTGTGGTGTGTTTTGGTCCTCAATGGAGCCATCTCTGGATTCTGTGGTGTGTTTTGGTCCTCAATGGAGCCATCTCTGGATACTGTGGTGTCTTGTGGGTCTCAATGGACCATCTCTGGATACTGTGGTGTGTTTTGGTCCTCAATGGAGCCATCTCTGGATACTGTGGTGTGTTTTGGTCCTCAATGGAGCCATCTCTGGATACTGTGGTGTGTTTTGGTCCTCAATGAAGCCATCTATGGATACTGTGGTGTGTTTTGGTCCTCAATGGACCCATCTCTGGGCACTGTGGTGTGTTTTGGTCCCCATGGAGCCATCTCTGGATACTGTGGTGTGTTAATGTCCCCATTGGAGCCATCTCTGGATACTGTGGTGTGTTTTGGTCCTCAATGGAGCCATCTCTGGATACTGTGGTGTGTTTTGGTCAATGGAGCCATCTCTGGTACTGTGGTGTGTTTGGTCTCAATGGACCATCTCTGGATACTGTGGTGTGTTTTGGTCCTCAATGGAGCCATCTCTGGATACTGTGGTGTGTTTTGGTCCTCAATGGAGCCATCTCTGGATACTGTTGGTGTGTTTTGGTCTCAATGGAGCCATCTCTGGATACTGTGGTGTGTTTTGGTCCTCAATGGAGCCATCTCTGGATACTGTGGTGTGTTTTGGTCCTCAATGGAGCCATCTCTGGATACTGTGGTGTGTTTTGGTCCTCAATGGAGCCATCTCTGTGGTGTGTTGATTCTGTGGTGTGTTTTGGTCCTCAATGGAGCCATCTCTGGATACTGTGGTGTTTTGGTCCTCAATGGAGCCATCTCTGGATACTGTGGTGTGTTTTGGTCCTCAATGGAGCCATCTCTGGATACTGTGGTGTGTTTTGGTCCTCAATGGAGCCATCTCTTGATACTGTGGTGTGTTTTGGGTCTCAATGGAGCCATCTCTGGATACTGTGGTGTGTTTTGGTCCTCAATGGAGCCATCTCTGGATACTGTGGTGTGTTTTGGACCTCGATGGAGCCATCTCTGGATACTGTGGTGTGTTTTTGTCCTCAATGGGGCAATCTCCGGACACTGTGGTGTGTTGTGGGTCTCAATGGACCGTCTCTGGATACTTTGGTGTGTTTTGGTCCTCAATGGACCCATCTCTGGGTACTGTGGTGTGTTTTGGTCCTCAATGGAGCCATCTCTGGATACTGTGATGTGTTTTGGTCCTCAATGGAGCCATCTCTGGATACTGTGGTGTGTTTTGGTCTTCAATGGAGCCATCTCTGGATACTGTGGTGTGTTTTGGTCCTCAATGGACCCATCTCTGGATACTGTGGTGTGTTTTGGTCCTCAATGGAGCCATCTCTGGATACTGTGGTGTGTTTTGGTCCTCAATGGAGCCATCTCTGGATACTGTGGTGTGTTTTGGTCCTCAATGGACCCATCTCTGGGTACTGTGGTGTGTTTTGGTCCTCAATGGAGCCATCTCTGGATACTGTGGGGTGTTTTGGTCCTCAATTGAGCCATCTCTGGATACTGTGGTGTGTTGTAGGTCTCAATGGACCAACTCTGGATACTGTGGTGTGTTTTGGACCTCAATGGACCATCTCTGGATACTGTGGTGTGTTTTGGTCCTCAATGGAGCCATCTCTGGATACTGTGGTGTGTTGTGGGTCTCAATGGACCATCTCTGGATACTGGTGGTGTGTTTTGGTCCTCAATGGAGCCATCTCTGGATTCTGTGGTGTGTTTTGGTCCACATTGGAGCCATCTCTGGATACTGTGGTGTGTTTTGGTCCTCAATGGAGCTATCCCTGGATACTGTGTTGTGTTTTGGGTCTAAAGGGAGCCATCTCTGGATACTGTGGTGTGTTTTGGTCCTCAATGGATCCATCTCTGGATACTGTGGTGTGTTTTGGTCCTCAATGGAGCAATCTCTGCATACTGTGGTGTGTTTTTTTGTCCTCAATGGAGCCATCTCTGGATATTGTGGTGTGTTTTGGTCCTCAATGGAGCCATCTCTGGATACTGTGGTGTGTTTTGGTTCAAGACTCTCAATGGAGCCATCTCTGGATACTGTGGTGTGTTTTGGTCTCTTTGGAGCCATCTCTGGATACTGTGGTGTGTTGTGGGTCTCAATGGAGCCATCTCTGGATACTGTGGTGTGTTTTGGTCCTCAATGGAGCCATCTTTGGATACTGTGGTGTGTTGTGGGTCTCAATGGAGCCATCTCTGGATAATGTGGTGTGTTTTGGTCCTCAATGGAGCCATCTCTGGATACTGTGGTGTATTTTGGTCCTCAATGGAGCCATCTCTGGATACTGTGGTGTGTTTTGGAACTGAATGGACCCATCTCTGGATACTGTGGTGTGTTTTGGTCCTCAATGGAGCCATCTCTGGATACTGTGGTGTGTTTTGTCCCCATTGGAGCCATCTCTGGATACTGTGATGTGTTTTGGTCCTCAATGGAGCCATCTCTGGATACTGTGGTGTGTTTTGGTCCTCAATGGAGCCATCTCTGGATACTGTGGTGTGTTGTGGGTCTCAATGGACCATCTCTGGATACTGTGGTGTGTTTTGGTCCTCAATGGAGCCATCTCTGGATACTGTGGTGTGTTTTGGTCCTCAATGGAGCCATCTCTGGATACTGTGGTGTGTTTTGGTCTCAATGGAGCCATCTCTGGATATTGTGGTGTGTTTTGGTCCTCAATGGAGCCATCTCTGGATACTGTGGTGTGTTTTGGTGGACCCTCAATGGAGCCATCTCTGGATACTGTGGTGTGTTTTGGTCCTCAATGGAGCCATCTCTGGATACTGTGGTGTGTTTTGGTCCTCAATGGAGCCATCTCTGGATACTGTGGTGTATTGTGGGTCTCAATGGAGCCATCTCTGGATACTGTGGTGTGTTTTGGTCCTCAATGGAGCCATCTCTGGATACTGTGGTGTGTTTTGGTCCTCAATGGAGCCATCTCTGGATACTGTGGTGTGTTTTGGACCCATCTCTGGGCACTGTGGTGGGTTTTGGTCAATGGAGCCATCTCTGGATACTGTGGTGTGTTTTGTCCCAATTGGAGCCATCTCTGGATACTGTGGTGTGTTTTGGTCCTCAATGGAGACATCTCTGGATACTGTGGTGTGTGGTGTGTTTTGGTCCTCAATGGACCATCTCTGGATACTGTGGTGTGTTGTGGGTCTCAATGGAGCCATCTCTGGATACTGTGGTGTGTTTTGGAACTGAATGGACCCATCTCTGGATACTGTGGTGTGTTTTGGTCCCCAATGGAGCCATCTCTGGATACTGTGGTGTGTTTTGGTCCCCATTGGAGCCATCTCTGGATACTGTGGTGTGTTTTGGTCCTCAATGGAGCCATCTCTGGATACTGTGGTGTGTTAATGTCCCCATTGGAGCCATCTCTGGATACTGTGGTGTGTTTTGGTCCCCATTGGAGCCATCTCTGGATACTGTGGTGTGTTTTGGTCCTCAATGGAGCCATCTCTGGATACTGTGGTGTGTTGTGGGTCTCAATGGACCATCTCTGGATTCTTTGGTGTGTTTTGGTCCTCAATGGAGCCATCTCTGGATACTGTGGGTGTTTTGGTCCTCAATGGAGCCATATCTGGATACTGTTGTGTGTTTTTGGTCTCAATGGAGCCATCTCTGGATACTGTGGTGTGTTTTGGTCCTCAATGGAGCCATCTCTGGATACTGTGGTGTGTTTTGGTCCTCAATGGAGCCATCTCTGGATACTGTGGTGTGTTTTGGTCCTCAATGGAGCCATCTATGGATACTGTGGTGTGTTTTTTTCCTCAATGGAGCCATCTCTGGATAATGTGGTGTGTTTTGGTCCTCAATGGAGCCATCTCTGGATACTGTGGTGTGTTTGGGTCTCAATGGAGCCATCTCTGGATACTGTGGTGTGTTTTGGTCCTCAATGGAGCCATCTCTGGATACTGTGGTGTGTTTTGGTCCTCAATGAGCCATCTCTGGATACTGTGGTGTGTTTTGGAACTGAATGGACCCATCTCTGGGCACTGTGGTGTGTTTTGGTCCCCAGTGGAGCCATCCCTGGATACTGTGGTGTGTTTTGGTCCTCAATGGAGCCATCTCTGGATACTGTGGGGTGTTTTGGTCCTCAATGGAGCCATATCTGGATACTGTTGTGTGTTTTTGGTCTCAATGGAGCCATCTCTGGATATTGTGGTGGGTTTTGGTCCTCAATGAAGCCATCTCTGGATACTGTGGTGTGTTTTGGTCCTCAATGGAGCCATCTCTGGATACTGTGGTGTGTTTTGGTCCTCAATGGAGCCATCTCTTGATACTGTGGTGTGTTTTTTTCCTCAATGGAGCCATCTCTGGATAATGTGGTGTGTTTTGGTCCTCAATGGAGCCATCTATGGATAATGTGGTGTATTGTGGGTCTCAATGGAGCCATCTCTGGATACTGTGGTGTGTTTTGGTCCTCAATGGAGCCATCTCTGGATACTGTGGTGTGTTTTGGTCCTCAATGAAGCCATCTATGGATACTGTGGTGTGTTTTGGAACTGAATGGACCCATCTCTGGGCACTGTGGTGTGTTTTGGTCCCCAGTGGAGCCATCCCTGGATACTGTGGTGTGTTAATGTCCCCATTGGAGCCATCTCTGGATACTGTGGTGTGTTTTGGTCCTCAATGGAGACATCTCTGGATACCGTGGTGTCTTCTGGGTCTCAATGGACCATCTCTGGATACTTTGGTGTGTTTTGGTCCTCAATGGAGCCATCTCTGGATACTGTGGGGTGTTTTGGTCCTCAATGGAGCCATATCTGGATACTGTTGTGTGTTTTTGGTCTCAATGGAGCCATCTCTGGATATTGTGGTGTGTTTTGGTCCTCAATGAAGCCATCTCTGGATACTGTGGTGTGTTTTGGTCCTCAATGGAGCCATCTCTGGATACTGTGGTGTGTTTTGGTCCTCAATGGAGCCATCTCTTGATTCTGTGGTGTGTTTTTTTCCTCAATGGAGCCATCTCTGGATACGGTGGTGTGATTTGGTCCTCAATGAAGCCATCTCTGGATACTGTGGTGTGCTTTGGTCCTCAATGGAGCCATCTCTGGATACTGTGGTGTGTTTTGGTCCTCAATGGAGCCATCTCTTGATACTGTGGTGTGTTTTGGGTCTCAATGGAGCCATCTCTGGATACTGTGGTGTGTTTGGGGTCTCAATGGAGCCATCTCTGGATACTGTGGTGTGTTTTGGTCCTCAATGGAGCCATCTCTGGATACTGTGGTGTGTTTTGGTCCTCAATGGAGCCATCTCTGGATACTGTGGTGTGTTTTGGGTCTCAATGGAGCCATCTCTGGATACTGTGGTGTGTTTGGGGTCTCAATGGACAATCTCTGGATACTGTGGTGTGTTTTGGTCCTCAATAGAGCCATCTCTGGATACTGTGTTGTGTTTGGGTCTCATTGGAGCCATCTCTGGATACTGTGGTGTGTTTTGGTCCCAGTGGAGCAATCTCTGGATACTGTGTTGTGTTTTGGTCCCCAGTGGAGCCATCTCTGGATACTGTGGGGTGTTTTGGTCCTCAATGAAGCCATCTCTGGATACTGTGGTGTGTTTTGGTCCTCAATGGAGCCATCTCTGGATACTGTGGTGTGTTTTGGTCCTCAATGGAGCCATCTCTGGATACTGTGGTGTGTTTGGGGTCTCAATGGACAATCTCTGGATACTGTGGTGTGTTTTGGTCCTCAATAGAGCCATCTCTGGATACTGTGTTGTGTTGTGGGTCTCATTGGAAATTCTCTGGATACAGTGGTGTGTTTTGGTCCCCAGTGGAGCAATCTCTGGATACTGTGTGTGTTTTGGTCCCAATGGAGCCATCTCTGGATACTGTGGTGTGTTTTGGTCCTCAATGGAGCCATATCTGGATACTGTGGTGTGTTTTGGTCCTCAATGGAGCCATCTCTGGATACTGTGGTGTGTTTTGGTCCTCAATGGAGCCATCTCTGGATACTGTGGTGTGTTTTGGTCCTCAATGAAGCCATCTCTGGATACTGTGGGGTGTTTTGGTCCTCAATGGAGCCATCTCTGGATACTGTGTTGTGTTGTGGGTCTCAATGGAGCCATCTCTGGATACTGTGGTGTGTTTTGGTCCTCAATGGAGCCATCTCTGGATACTGTGGTGTGTTTTGGGTCTCAATGGAGCCATCTCTGGATACTGTGGTGTGTTTGGGGTCTCAATGGACAATCTCTGGATACTGTGGTGTGTTTTGGTCCTCAATGGAGCCATCTCTGGATACTGTGGTGTGTTTTGGTCCTCAATGGAGCCATCTCTTGATTCTGTGGTGTGTTTTTTTCCTCAATGGAGCCATCTCTGGATACTGTGGTGTGATTTGGTCCTCAATGAAGCCATCTCTGGATACTGTGGTGTGCTTTGGTCCTCAATGGAGCCATCTCTGGATACTGTGGTGTGTTTTGGTCCTCAATGGAGCCATCTCTTGATACTGTGGTGTGTTTTGGGTCTCAATGGAGCCATCTCTGGATACTGTGGTGTGTTTGGGGTCTCAATTGAGCCATCTCTGGATACTGTGGTGTGTTTTGGTCCTCAATGGAGCCATCTCTGGATACTGTGGTGTGTTTTGGTCCTCAATGGAGCCATCTCTGGATACTGTGGTGTGTTTTGGGTCTCAATGGAGCCATCTCTGGATACTGTGGTGTGTTTGGGGTCTCAATGGACAATCTCTGGATACTGTGGTGTGTTTTGGTCCTCAATAGAGCCATCTCTGGATACTGTGTTGTGTTGTGGGTCTCATTGGAAATTCTCTGGATACAGTGGTGTGTTTTGGTCCCCAGTGGAGCAATCTCTGGATACTGTGTTGTGTTTTGGTCCCCAGTGGAGCCATCTCTGGATACTGTGGGGTGTTTTGGTCCTCAATGGAGCCATATCTGGATACTGTGGTGTGTTTTGGTCCTCAATGGAGCCATCTCTTGATACTGTGGTGTGTTGTTTTCCTCAATGGAGCCATCTCTGGATACTGTGGTGTGATTTGGTCCTCAATGAAGCCATCTCTGGATACTGTGGGGTGTTTTGGTCCTCAATGGAGCCATCTCTGGATACTGTGGTGTGTTGTGGGTCTCAATGGAGCCATCTCTGGATACTGTGGTGTGTTTTGGTCCTCAATGGAGCCATCTCTGGATACTGTGGTGTGTTTGGGGTCTCAATGGACAATCTCTGGATACTGTGGGGTGTTTTGGTCCTCAATAGAGCCATCTCTGGATACTGTGTTGTGTTGTGGGTCTCATTGGAAATTCTCTGGATACAGTGGTGTGTTTTGGTCCCCAGTGGAGCAATCTCTGGATACTGTGTTGTGTTTTGGTCCCCAGTGGAGCCATCTCTGGATACTGTGGGGTGTTTTGGTCCTCAATGGAGCCATATCTGGATACTGTGGTGTGTTTTGGTCCTCAATGGAGCCATCTCTTGATACTGTGGTGTGTTTTTTTCCTCAATGGAGCCATCTCTGGATACTGTGGTGTGATTTGGTCCTCAATGAAGCCATCTCTGGATACTGTGGGGTGTTTTGGTCCTCAATGGAGCCATCTCTGGATACTGTGGTGTGTTGTGGGACTGTGGTGTGTTTTGGTCTCAATGGAGCCATCTCTGGATACTGTGGTGTGTTTTGGTCCTCAATGGAGCCATCTCTGGATACTGTGGTGTGTTTTGGGTCTCAATGGAGCCATCTCTGGATACTGTGGTGTGTTTGGGGTCTCAATGGACAATCTCTGGATACTGTGGTGTGTTTTGGTCCTCAATAGAGCCATCTCTGGATACTGTGGTGTATTGTGGGTCTCATTGGAAATTCTCTGGATACAGTGGTGTGTTTTGGTCCCCAGTGGAGCAATCTCTGGATACTTTGGTGTGTTTGGGGTCTCAATGGAGCCATCTCTGGATACTGTGGTGTGTTTTGGTCCACAATGGAGCCATCTCTGGATACTGTGGTGTGTTTTGGTCCTCAATGGAGCCATCTCTGGATACTGTGGTGTGTTTTGGGTCTCAATGGAGCCATCTCTGGATACTGTGGTGTGTTTGGGGTCTCAATGGACAATCTCTGGATACTGTGGTGTGTTTTGGTCCTCAATAGAGCCATCTCTGGATACTGTGGTGTGTTTTGGTCCTCAATAGAGCCATCTCTGGATACTGTGGTGTGTTGTGGGTCTCATTGGAAATTCTCTGGATACAGTGGTGTGTTTTGGTCCCCAGTGGAGCAATCTCTGGATACTGTGGTGTGTTTTGGTCCCCAGTGGAGCCATCTCTGGATACTGTGGTGTGTTTTGGTCCTCAATGGAGCCATCTCTGGATACTGTGGTGTGTTGTGGGTCTCATTGGAAATTCTCTGGATACAGTGGTGTGTTTTGGTCCCCAGTGGAGCAATCTCTGGATACTGTGGTGTGTTTTGGTCCTCAATGGAGCCATCTCTGGATACAGTGGTGTGTTTTTGGTCCCCAGTGGAGCAATCTCTGGATACTGTGGTGTGTTTTGGTCCCCTTTGGAGCCATCTCAGGATACTGTGGTGTGTTTTTGTCCTCAATGGGGCAATCTATGGACACTGTGGTGTGTTTTGGGTCTCAATGGACAATCTCTGGATACTGTGGTGTGTTTTGGTCCTCAATGGAGCCATCTCTGGATACCGTGGTGTGTTTCGGTCCCCATTGGAGCCATATATGGATACTGTTTTTTGACCTACTCCTGTTGATTTATATTTTTTTAAGCAGTCATTTATTGGTGCAGGGATTTGTGTGAAATGTCTCATTGTACTATATTTGTAATCTACACAATGAGGCACACACTGCTGCCCTCTTCCGAAATATTTGTTGTAGTGAGTTATTACCAATATTGAAAGAGATACATTATTATAATTTAATATGTCTGCCATTATGTTAACGTAGAAATGGCTAATGTGTTTCCAGTGGGATGTGTGATGTATTGAAGAGGGCAGGGGAGCGGAGTTTAAAGATTGGAGATCAATTGGGTTGTTACCTGGATACAACACATTCAATTACACTAAATACTGTAACACAAGACGTGGTGTAACGGCGTTCTTCTTTTGTTGAAAGAGAGTCGGACCGAAATGCAGCGTGTAAGTTACTCATGTTTAATAGTGAAGACAAACAAACGAACTATACATGAAATAACTTAATAAATACGAAAACAACAAACAGAACGTGAAACCTAATACAGCCTGACTGGTGCACACTACACAGAGACAGGAACAATCACCCACGAAATACAAGGCGAAAACCAGGCTACCTAAATACGGTTCCCAATCAGCAATCCGCTGACTGGCGGATCCTGGCTGACTGGCGGATCATGGCCGACTAGCGGATCCTGGCTGACTGGCAGATCTGGCAGATCCTGGCTGACTAGCAGATCTGGCAGATCCTGGCTGACTGGCGGATCCTGGCTGACTGGCGGATCCTGGCTGACTGGCGGATCCTGGCTGACTAGCAGATCTGGAAGAGTCTGGTTGACTGGCAGATCTGGAAGGGTCTGGTTGACTGGCAGATCTGGAAGAGTCTGGCTGACTGGCAGATCTGGAAGAGTCTGGTTGACTGGCAGATCTGGAAGAGTCTGGCTGACTGGCAGATCTGGAAGAGTCTGGTTGACTGGCAAATCTGGAAGAGTCTGGTTGACTGGCAGATCTGGAAGAGTCTGGTTGACTGGCAGATCTGGAAGAGTCTGGCTGACTGGCAGATCTGGAAGAGTCTGGTTGACTGGCAGATCTGGAAGTGTCTGGCTGACTGGAAGAGTCTGGCTGACTGGCAGATCTGGCTGCTCCATGCAGACTAGCTGCTCCATGCAGACTAGCAGCTCAGGCTGCTCTATACAGACAGGAGGCTCCGGCAGCGCTGTAGAGGAGGAAGGCTCTAGAACCGCTGAACAGGTGGGAGACTCCGACAGCGCAGGAGAGGGAGAAAGCGCTGGCTGCGCTGAACAGGCGAGGCGCACTGAAGGCCTGATGCGTGGTGCTGGCACTGGTGGTATTTGGCCGAGGACATGCACAGGAAGCCTAGTGCGGGGAGCTGCTACTGGAGGGCTGGGGTGTGGAGGTGGTTCTGGATAGACCGGACCGTGCAGGCGCACTGGAGCTCTTGAGCACCGAGCCTGCCCAACCTTACCTGGTTGAATACTCTCGGTTTCCCTGCCAGTGCTGTGAGGAGAAATAGCCCGCACTGGGCTATGTAGGCGAACCGGAGACACAGAGTGCAAGGCTGGTGCCATGTAAACCGGCCCAAGGTGACGCACTGGAGACCAGATGCGTAGAGCCGGCTTCATGGCATTAGGCTCGACGCTCAATCTAGCCCGGCCGATACGCGGAGTTGAAATATACCGTACCGGGCTATGCACCCGCACTGGGGACACCGTGCGCACCACTGCATAACACGGTGCCTTCCCGGTCTCTCTAGCCCCCCAGTAAGCACAGGGAGATTGCGCAGGTCTCCTACCTGACGCAGCCATACTCCCTGATAGCCCCCCCCAAAAAAATTTTTGGGGCTGCTTTTCGGGCTTCCATCCACGTCGCCGTGCTCCCTCGCCGTGCTCCAATCTCCGGCTGCCTCTGCTCTCCTTAGTGCCTCCACCTGTTGCCATGGGAGGCGATTTCTTCCGGCCAATATCTCCTCCCAAGTGTAGCAACCTTTACCATCCAGCACGTCTTCCCATGTCCATTCTTCGAATAATTCCTCCTCCCTTTGCTGCTCCAGCTGTCGCTGCCTGTTAACACGCTGCTCCTGTTTGCGCTGCTCCTGCCTGTTGACACGCTGCTCGGTCCGAGTGTGGTGGGTGATTCTGTAACTGCGTTCTTCTTTTGTTGAAAGAGAGTCGGACCGAAATGCAGCGTGTAAGTTACTCATGTTTAATAGTGAAGACAAACAAACGAACTATACATGAAATAACTTAATAAATACGAAAACAACAAACAGAACGTGAAACCTAATACAGCCTGACTGGTGCACACTACACAGAGACAGGAACAATCACCCACGAAATACAAGGCGAAAACCAGGCTACCTAAATACGGTTCCCAATCAGCGACAACGAGAATCACCTGACTCTGATTGAGAACTGCCTCAGGCAGCCAACCTATTTAACACACACACACCTAATCAACTACAATCCCAAACACTACAAACCCTAATACGAAAATACAATACATAATAACCCCATGTCACACCCTGGTCTGACTAACTAATAAACTAAAACACAAAATACTAAGACCAAGGCGTGACACGTGGAAATAAAAGTAAGCTCAGTACTACAATCACTCAAACATACACACGCACACACACACAAGCTTTGTAATATGATATTTTCACATCTTGACATTACTCAGTTTCACAGACAATTGAAACATTTCCTGGCCTACAGTCTGACCTTGTTCATATCAGTAGCAAGGTGCTAAAGCAGCAGACACTTCCCAGTGTTCTCAATCTCAACCAGAATCCTTTTAGTGAACATGTTTTTCCCTTTCAGATGCTCTCATATTCACATCACTACAATTAGTAGTACTATAGTACATACAGTGTGTTGTTTCTTTGGCTATGCCGGATTAAGTGATATGACATGCTATTCTATAAAATAATATCTCTGTAATTAATATTACCTGATTAAGCTAATCGGGTAATGTAATTAACTAGAAAGTCGGGGCACCACAAAAGAAAGTTTATAGAGCTATTATCTTCCGAATAAATTCTTAAACATATTGTAATATTTTACATCAATAGCAGTCAATATTTAATCATCACTTTATTCAGTCTCGTCTGAAAGTTGTAAATTCTTGGTCATCTTCACAAACCCTGGCTAACAAGTTGAATCAGCAATAAAACATTGGGGAAAATTATTTATTTACTAAATACCTAAATAATCACATAGAATTACATCTACACAGAGTGGATCATACATTGATTACAAATTATGTCATAAAGGAAAACGTCCCTAGCGGACAGAACAGACATGATAGCTGGTTACACAAAGAAAGGTGGTTGGATTTGAATGAAAGAGCGGGAAGACCGAGGAACAAAAATATTTTGTATAGGCAGATATGCTTTCGTAAATACTGTATCTTATGCATTCTAAATATCCGCCCACTTGAAAAAGGAAAATGCAATAAGTATTTACTCTGAGCTGGGCTTCGGAAGATTGGTTGAAGATAGACGGCTGGGTTGTTCAGCATGGATCTCTTGTCCTCTGAAGAATGTCTAATGGTGAACTGGAGCATGGTAGAACAGATACTCTGTCTGTCCTCTCCTAGCCCACGTCTACAGTTGCTGTGCTAACGCAATAGCTAGGAGGTATCACTTCTTTAGTGAATAAGAGTTGAAAGTTCACACCAAGTTGCCATACTTTATGCGCATGCTATATTCTGGCTGGTATAGTCGAAATTCATCCTTTCAGCCAGTGGATCGTCACCTTCACATTGAAATTCGATGCTAACTTCTTTAGGTTCTTGTTGCTCAACCAGAGCTCACGCTGAAGTTGGCTTAGTTCTGTAGGTGACCTTGAAGGTGACCACAAGTCCTCACGTCCTTGGAACAGGAAGTTGAAATTTCATCAACGGGTTTATATAGTGGTGAAAGAATGGTGTTTTTCATAGTTTACAACCAAAGTCTTTTCCCTTGGGCCTCTGAGTGATCAGAGTTTACACTATGACAACTAATTCTCTCCTTTAGAAGCTAAAATTACATTTAATCTTTTCACAAATAGTTTCATATTTAAACATTTAAATTGCACAACGATTTCATGTGAATCAGATGTGTAGACTTTACAAGATACAGTTTATGTCATCCTACCATCAGTAATAATGTCTTAGACGCCAACTGATCTGACATCATATTCATTAAGTACCAACGCATATTTTCATCTGGTTGGATTACCGAAATATGGTTCCTTTCCCCCACCTTTTGATGTTCCCAGACTCTATACGTTAACAAAGAGCTTTACCAGAGTCAACTATATAAAGTAGAAAGAGAAAAAAGGGGGAGGGAGTATTTATCTGGGTCATAAACCTCTCCCTAAATGCTACCCATCCAACCTGACAGAGAAGCTCCCCAACTACAGGTGTGCCAAGCTTGTAGCGTCATACTCAAGAAGTCTGGAGGCTGTGATCGCTGCCAAAGGTGCTTCAACAAACTACTGAGTAAAGGG
Source organism: Oncorhynchus masou masou (assembly GCF_036934945.1). Taxonomy (NCBI): domain Eukaryota; kingdom Metazoa; phylum Chordata; class Actinopteri; order Salmoniformes; family Salmonidae; genus Oncorhynchus; species Oncorhynchus masou. The sequence goes on from NW_027006703.1 coordinate 38,095, forward strand.
TCTGAGTAAAGGACAACCATTTCGCTACATATTAACATCTGCTAAACACGTGTACGTGATTTGATTTGATTTGAATACTTATATAAATGTGATATTTCAGGTTTATTTCATAAATTTGCAGCATTTCTAAAAACCAGTTTTTGCTTTTTCATTATGAGGTATTGTGTGTAGAAATGATGAAAAATACTTAGTCAATTAGAAAAACACTGTAACATAACAAAATGTGAAAAAGTCGAAGGGTCTGAAAACTTTCCGAATGCAGTGTAAAATAAATGTACACAAACAAAGTGTGCAGTTAACTTCTCTAGGGTAGGGGCAGCATTCGGAATTTTGGATGAAAAGCATGCCCAAATTAAAAGGCCTGCTACTCGGGCCCAGAAGATATGATATGCACATACTGGTAGATTTGGATAGAAAACACTCTAAAGTTTTCAAAACTGTTAAAATAGTGTCTGTGAGTATAACAGAACTGATTTGGCTTGCGAAAACCTGAGAAAAATCCATTCAGGGAGTAGTTTTTTTGTTGGTTTTGTAGTTTTCTATTCAATGCCATTACAGTATCCATTGACTTAGAACTCAAATTGCAGTTCCTATGCCTTCCAATAGATTTCAACAGTCTTTAGAAATTGTTTCAGGCTTGTATTCTGATAAATGAGGGAGTAAGACCAGTCTGAATGAGTGGACCCTACCGCGTCGCAGAGCTTTCTCATGCACGCGACCAAAGAGGGTGCCTTTCTTGTTTACCTTTTATATTGACGACGTTATTGTCCGGTTTAAATATTATCATTTAGGCTAAAAACAACCTGAGGATTGAATATAAACATTGTTTGACATGTTTCAATGAACTTTACGGATACAATTTGGATTTTTTTGTCTGCCTGTTTTGACTGTGTTTGAGCCAAACCTAATATTTGGTCCAGACACCTTTGTTTGCAATTGCAGAGATCATACGTTTCCTGTAGTTCTTGACCAGGTTTGCACACACTGCAGCAGGGATTTTGGCCCACTCCTCCATACAGAGCTTCTCCAGATCCTTCAGGTTTCGCGGCTGTCGCTGGGCAATACGGACTTTCAGCTCCCTCCAAAGATGTTCTATTGGGTTCAGGTGTGGAGACTGGCTAGGCCACTCCAGGACCTTGAGATGCTTCTTACAGAGCCACTCCTTAGTTGCCCTGGCTGTGTGTTTTGGGTCATTGTCATGCTGGAAGACCCAGCTACGACCCATCTTCAATGCTCTTACTGAGGGAAGGAAGTTGTTGGCCAAGATCTCGCGATACATGTTCCCATCCATCCTCCCCTCAATACGGTGCAGTCGTCCTATCCCCTTTGCAGAAAAGCATCCCCAAAGAATGATTTTTCCACCTCCATGCTTCACGGTTGGGATGGTGTTCTTGGGATTGTACTCATCCTTCTTCTTCCTCCAAACACGGCGAGTGGAGTTTGGACCAAAAATCTCTATTTTTTGTCTAATCAGACCACATGACCTTTTCCCATTCCTTATCTGGATAATCCTGATGGTCATTGGCAAACTTCAGACGGGCCTGGACATGCGCTGGATAGAGCAGGGGGGCCTTGCGTGAGCTGCAGGATTTTAATCCATGATAGTGTGTTACTAATGTTTTTTTTTGAGACTGTGGTCCCAGGTCTCTTCAGATCATTGATCAGGTCCTGCCGTGTCATTCTGGGCTGATCCCTCTCCTTCTTCATCATTGATGCCCCACGAGGTGAGATCTTTCATGGAGCCCCAGCCCGAGGGTGATTGACCGTCATCTTGAACTTCTTCCATTTTCTAATAATTGCGCCAACAGTTGTTGCCTTCTCACCAAGCTGCTTGCCTATTGTACTGTAGCCCATCCCAGCCTTGTGCAGGTCTACAATTGTAGCCCTGATGTCCTTACACAGCTCTCTGGTCTTAACCATTGTGGAGAGGTTGGAGTCTGTTTGATTGAGTGTGTGGACAGCTGTCTTTTATACAGGTAACAAGTTCAAAGGTGCAGTTAATACAGGTAATGAGTGGAGAACAGGAGGGATTCTTTAAGAAAAACTAACTAAGGTCTGTGAGATCCGGAATTCTTACTGGTTGTTAGGTGATCTTATGTCATGCAATAAAATGCAGGAAGTAGAAAAACCTGCAAAATCAGCAGTGTATCAAATACTTGTTCTCCCCACTGTATGTAAAATATGTCTTGTTTTCTGAATTTTTATAATGAGTATTTCTGTATTTGAATTTGGCGCTCTGCAATCTCTCTTGGCCAGGTGGGACGCTAGCGTCCACATACCCTTTTGGCAATAAACACACAGATGCATCTTGAACCCCACCCTCTTCAACATATATATCAATGAATTGGCGAGGTCACTAGAACAGTCTGCAGCCTCACCCTACTAGAATCTGAAGTCAAATGTCTACTGTTTGCTAATGATCTGGTGCTTCTGTCCCCAACCAAGGAGGGCCTACAGCAGCATCTAGATCTTCTGCACATATTCTGTCAGACCTGGGCACTGACAGACCTGGGCCCTGACAGACCTGGGCCCTGACAGACCTGGGTCCTGACAGACCTGGGCCCTGACAGTACATCTCAGTAAGACCAAAATAATGGTGTTCCAAAAAAGGTGCAGTAGCCAGGACAATGAATACAACTTATATCTAGACACTGTTGTCCTAGAGCACACAAAGAACTATACCTACCTCGGACTAAACATCAACACCACAGATAACTTCCACAAACTGTAACGTCTGCTTCCAGCTCACACTCTCATACAGGTAGATCCCCTGCACGCAGCTCACTCTCCAGATCCCAATCACCTGAATTCTGATCACCTGTTCACACACCTGTATATCATTAAATCAAATCAAAATCAAATCAAATCAAATTTTATTTGTCACATACACATGGTTAGCAGATGTTAATGCGAGTGTAGCGAAATGCTTGTGCTTCAAGTTCCGACAATGCAGTAATAACCAACAAGTAATCTAACTAACAATTCCAAAACTAATATCTTATACACAGTGTAAGGGGATAAAGAATATGTACATAAAGATATGAATGAGTGATGGTACAGAGCAGCATAGGCAAGATACAGTAGATGGTATCGAGTACAGTATATACATATGAGATGAGTATGTAAACAAAGTGGCATAGTTAAAGTGGCTAGTGATACATGTATTACATAGGGATTGCAGTAGATGATAGAGTACAGTATATACGTATACATATGAGATGAATAATGTAGGGTATGTAAACATTATATTAGGTAGCATTGTTTAAAGTGGCTAGTGAAATATTTTACATCCTTTCCCATCAAATCCCATTATTGAAGTGGCTGGAGTTGAGTCAGTGTGTTGGCAGCAGCCACTCAATGTTAGTGGTTGCTGTTTAACAGTCTGATGGCCTTGAGATAGAAGCTGTTTTTCAGTCTCTCAGTCCCAGCTTAGATGCACCTGTACTGACCTCGCCTTCTGGATGATAGCGGGGTGAACAGGCAGTGGCTCGGGTGGGTGTTGTCCTTGATGATCTTTATGGCCTTCCTGTAACATCGGGTGGTGTAGGTGTCCTGGAGGGCAGGTAGTTTGCCCCCGGTGATACGTTGTGCAGACCTCTCTACCCTCTGGAGAGCCTTATGGTTGTGGGCGGAGCAGTTGCCGTACCAGGCAGTGATACAGCCCGCCAGGATGCTCTCGATTGTGCATCTGTAGAAGTTTGTGAGTGTTTTTGGTGACAAGCCAAATTTCTTCAGCCTTCTGAGGTTGAAGAGGCGCTGCTGCGCCTTCTTCACGATGCTGTCTGTGTGAGTGGACCAATTTAGTTTGTCTGTGATGTGTATGCCGAGGAACTTAAAACTTACTACCCTCTCCACTACTGTTCCATCGATGTGGATAGGGGGGTGTTCCCTCTGCTGTTTCCTGAAGTCCACAATCATCTCCTTAGTTTTGTTGACGTTGAGTGTGAGGTTATTGTCCTGACACCACACTCTGAGGGCCCTCACCTCCTCCCTGTAGGCCGTCTTGTCGTTGTTGGTAATCAAGCCTACCACTGTTGTGTCGTCCGCAAACTTGATGATTGAGTTGGAGGCGTGCGTTGCCGCACAGTCATGGGTGAACAGGGAGTACAGGAGAGGGCTCAGAACGCACCCTTGTGGGGCCCCAGTGTTGAGGATCAGCGGGGTGGAGATGTTGTTGCCTACCCTCACCATTTGGGGGCGGCCCGTCAGGAAGTCCAGTACCCAGTTGCACAGGGCGGGGTCGAGACCCAGGGTCTCGAGTTCGATGACGAGCTTGGAGGGTACTATGGTGTTGAATGCCGAGCTGTAGTCGATGAACAGCATTCTCATATAGGTATTCCTCTTGTCCAGATGGGTTAGGGCAGTGTGCAGTGTGGTTGAGATTGCGTCGTCTGTGGACGAGAGGGAAGAGAGAGGTGAGCGAGAAAGGGAAAAGCGAGAGAGAGGGATGAGAAATATGGAAGAGAGAGAGGGAAGAGAACAATCGAAGAGAGAGAGGGAAGTGAGAGATAGAAGAGAGAGGTGGAAGAGAGAGAGGGAGGAGAGATGGAAGAGAGAGGGAAGAGAGAGGGAAGAGAGAAAGAGGGAAGAGCGAGAGGGGAGAGAAAGAACAAGAGAGGAGAGAGAGAGAAGAGAGAAAGGGAAGAGAGAGAGAGAGAAGGAAGATAGAGAGTGAAGAGAGTAGTGGAAGAGAGAGAGGGAAGGGAGAGAGTGGAGAGAGAGGGAAGAGAATGATGGAAGAGAGAGAGGGAGGAGAGAGGGAAGAGAGAGGGAAGAGAGATAAGGGAGAGAGGGAGGAGAGAGAGAGAAGAGAGAGAGGGGAGAGAGGTGGAAGAGAGAGGTGGAAGAGAAAGAGGGAAGAGAGAGGGAAGAGAGAGAAGGAGTAGAGAGGGGGAAGAGAGATGGAAGAGAGAGGTGGAAGAGAGAGAGGGAGGAGAGATGGAAGAGAGAGGGAAGAGAGAGGGAAGAGAGAAAGAGGGAAGAGCGAGAGGGGAGAGAAAGAACAAGAGAGGAGAGAGAGAAGAGAGAAAGGGAAGAGAGAGAGAGAGAAGGAAGATAGAGAGTGAAGAGAGTAGTGGAAGAGAGAGAGGGAAGGGAGAGAGTGGAGAGAGAGGGAAGAGAATGATGGAAGAGAGAGAGGGAGGAGAGAGGGAAGAGAGAGGGAAGAGAGATAAGGGAGAGAGGGAGGAGAGAGAGAGAAGAGAGAGAGGGGAGAGAGGTGGAAGAGAGAGGTGGAAGAGAAAGAGGGAAGAGAGAGGGAAGAGAGAGAAGGAGTAGAGAGGGGGAAGAGAGATGGAAGAGAGAGGTGGAAGAGAGAGAGGGAGGAGAGATGGAAGAGAGAGGGAAGAGAGAGGGAAGAGAGAAAGAGGGAAGAGCGAGAGGGGAGAGAAAGAACAAGAGAGGAGAGAGAGAAGAGAGAAAGGGAAGAGAGAGAGAGAGAAGGAAGATAGAGAGTGAAGAGAGTAGTGTAAGAGAGAGAGGGAAGGGAGAGAGTGGAGAGAGAGGAAGAGAATGATGGAAGAGAGAGAGGGAGGAGAGTGGGAAGAGAGAGGGAAGAGAGATAGGGAGAGAGGGAGGAGAGAGAGAGAGAAGAGAGAACAGAGGGATGAGAGAGGGGGAGAGAGGTGGAAGAGAGAGGTGGAAGAGAAAGAGGGAAGAGAGAGGGAAGAGAGAAAGGGAGAGAGAGAGGGAAGAGAAATTTGGAAGATAGAGAGGGAAGAGAAAAAGGGAAGAGAGAGAGGTAGGAGAGAGAGGAAAGAGAATGGGGAGAGAGAGAGGGAGGAGAGAGGGAAGAGAGAGGGAAGAGAGAGAAGGAGGAGAGAGAGGGAAGAGAGATGGAAGAGAGAGAGGGAGGAGAGAGAGGGAAGAGCGGGGGAGAGAGAGGGAGGAGAGAGAGGGTGGAGAGAGAGGGCAGGGGGAAGAGAGAGAGGGAGGAGAGAGAGGGTGGAGAGAGAGGGAGGGAATTAGAAGAGAGAGAGGGAGGGAGGAGAGAGAGGGAAGAGAGGGGGAAGAGAGAGAGGATGAGAAATATGAAAGAGAGAGAGGGAAGAGAACAATTTAAGAGAGAGAGGGAAGGGAGAGGGAAGAGAGAGAGGGAAGAGAGAGGGAAGAGAGAGTGAAGAGAGAGGGAAGAGATAGAGGGAAGAGTGTGAGGGGAGAGAAAGAGGGAGAGAGGAGAGAGAGAGAAGAGAGAAAGGGAAGAGAGAGAGAGAGAGATGGGGAAGATAGAGAGGGAAGAGAGAGAGGGAAGAGGACTATGGAAGAGAGCGATAGAGGAGAGTGGTGAAAGAGGGAGTGGGAGGAGAGAGAGAGGGAAGAGAGTAGTGGAAGAGAGAGAGAGAGGGAAGGGAGAGAGGGGAGAGAGAGGAAAGAGAATGGTGGAAGAGAGAGAGGTAGGAGAGAGGGAAGAGAGAGAGGTAGGAGAGAGATGGAAGAGAGTTGGAAGAGAGAGAGGGAGGGGAGAGAAGGAGGAGGGGGAAGAGAGAGAGGGAGGAGAGAGAGGGTGGAGAGAGAGGGAAGGGAATTGGAAGAGAGAGAGGGAGGAGAGAGAGGGAAGAGAGGGGGAAGAGAGAAAGGGTAGAGAGAGAAGGAGAGAGAGAGGGAAGAGAGCGAGAGGGAAGAGAGGGGGAAGAGAGAGTGGGAAGAGATAGAGGGAGGAGAGAGAGGGAGGAGAGAGATGGAAGAGAGGGGGAAGAGAGATGATGAGAAATATGGAAGAGAGAGAGGGAAGAGAACGATTTAAGAGAGAGAGGGAAGTGAGAGATAGAAGAGAGAGGTGGAAGAGAGAGAGGGAGGAGAGAGAGGGAAGAGAGGTGGAAGAGAGAGAGGGAGGAGAGAGAGGGAGGAGAGAGAAGGAGGAGGGGGAAGAGAGAGAGGGAGGAGAGAGAGGGTGGAGAGAGAGGGAAGGGAATTGGAAGAGAGAGAGGGAGGAGAGAGAGGGAAGAGAGGGGGAAGAGAGAGAGGAAGAGAGAAAGGGAAGAGAGAGAGGGAGGAGAGAGAGGGAAGAGAGAGAGAGGGAAGAGAGGGGGAAGAGAGAGTGGGAAGAGATAGAGGGAGGAGAGAGAGGGAGGAGAGAGATGGAAGAGAGGGGGAAGAGAGAGAGGATGAGAAATATGGAAGAGAGAGAGGGAAGAGAACAATTTAAGAGAGAGAGGGAAGTGAGAGAGGTCGGAGAGAGGGAAGAGAGAGAGGTAGGAGAGAGAGGAAAGAGAATGGGGGGAGAGAGAGGGAGGAGAGAGGGAGGAGAGAGGGAAAAGAGAGGGAAGAGAGAAGGAGGAGAGAGAGGGAAGAGAGATGGAAGAGAGAGAGGGAGGAGAGAGAGGGAGGAGGGGGAAGAGAGAGAGGGAGGAGAGATAGGGTGGAGAGAGAGGGAAGAGAGGGGGAAGAGAGAGAGGAAGAGAGAGAGGGAGGAGAGAGAGGGAAGAGAGAGAGAGGGAAGAGAAGGGGAAGAGAGAGTGGGAAGAGATAGAGGGAGGAGAGAGAGGGAGGAGAGAGAGGGAAGAGAAAGATGGAAGAGAGAGGGAAGAGAGAGAGGGAGGAGAGAGAGAGAGGGAAAGAGAGAGAGGGAAGAGAGGGGGAAGAGAGAGAGGGATGAGAGAGAGGGAAGAGAAAGATGGAGCGGAATCTATCTGCTCTCTGCGCACTCCATTGTGCTCTACATCATAGTTAAGTGAGGACAGGATCAAAGCCTCCATCTTTGTTTCTCTGTCTCTGTAATGGTCTGTGGCCAGGCAGGCAGAGGAGAGCAGAGACAGAAGTTACAATGGTATTATTGTTGTATCCAGAATAGATTCCGCTATTTGTCCACACAGCAGACTTCACCTGGAATACAGCCAAGGCAGATGTGAGGGGCAAAAACACCCTCTTTCCTTTTATAGTGTACTCAGGCCTAAAGGGCTCTGGTTTAAAGTAGAGCACTATGCAGGGAATACAGTGCCATAAAAGATGCACACAGTGATTTATATCGTTTACAATGGATATACTCTAACACATCCCTAATGGATGTAGTCTAAGCTGATATCACTATACTAAAACACAGCACCATTCCAGCCTTTCTAGGGAGTTTTTCCTAGCCACCGTGTTTCTACATCTGCATTGCTTGCTGTTTGGTGTTTTAGGCTGGGTTTATGAACAGCACTTTGTGACATTGGCTGATGTCAAAAAGGCTGTATCAATATATTTGATTGATTACTAATGGATGTGGTCTAAGCTGATATTACTATATTTTGACACTTGGTCTTTTAATTTTACCTCTATTTAACTAGGCAAGTAACTTAAGAACAAATTCTTACATATTTGTACCTTGTCAGCTCAGGGATTCGAACTTGCAACCTTCCGGTTACCAGTTGAACGCTCTAACCACTAGGCTACCCTGCCGACCGAGGGCATGCTGGCCAACAGAGCGTCTCTCCCCCAGCCAACTTAATGGACTCTGTTACAACATGTACTATGCAGCTGGGAGGGGAGGTCATAGCATCTGGCAAAAGGTAAAGTCTGAAAGATGATGGAGAGAGAAATATGGGAGGTGGTTCTAGTTCATAGTCAGAGAGGGAGAGAGAGAGACGGACTCATTCCAGACTCTTAAATTGGGAGCCGATGCCTCTCTGCTCTCAGCATTAACAAGATAACTTGAGGGACTAGGCTTCTTACTGTGTGTTCTATGTAATAGTAGACATCTTACTGTGTGTTCTATGTAATAGTTACATCTTACTGTGTGTTCTATATAATAGCTACATCTTAATGTGTGTTCTATGTAATAGTGACATCTTACTGTGTGTTCTATGTAATAGTTACATCTTACTCTGTGTTCTATGTAATAGTAGACATCTTACTGTGTGTTCTATGTAATAGTGACATCTTACTGTGTGTTCTTTCTAATAGTGACATCTTACAGTGTGTTCTATGTAATAGTGACATCTTACTGTGTGTTCTATGTAATAGTAGACATCTTACTGTGTGTTCTATGTAATAGTGACATCTTACTGTGTGTTCTATGTAATAGTAGAAATCTTACTATGTGTTCTGTGTAATAGTGACATCTTACAGTGTGTTCTATGTAATAGTGACATCTTACTGTGTGTTCTATGTAATAGTAGACCTCTTACTGTGTGTTCTTGTCATGTCTTGTTATGTCTGTTCCTGTCCTTTCTCTTCACTCTGTCTCTCTCTGCTGGTCTTTTTAGGTTACCTTCTCTGTCTCTCATTCTTCAGCTGTTCTACATCTGCCCTAACTAGCTCATTCACTCTTCCCCACCTGTTCTCTCTTCCCCTCTGATTAGGTCTCTATTTCTCTCTCTGTTCCTGCTACTTTCAGTGTCTGATTCTTGTTTGTGTTTTTGATGTCAGAAGCAAGCTGTCGTCTCGTTTGCTTCCACCTTGTCCTGTCCTGTCGGAGTCTGCCTGGCAGGTGCATCCTGCACTATACTAACGTTCTTTTTGTTCCGCTGACAGCGTTGGAAGAGGATTTATGCCATTCCTGTTTTTTCATTAAAGAACTCTGTTTTCTGTTAAAACCGCTTTTGGGTCTTCACTCAAGTTCATAACAGTTCTATGTAATAGTGACATCTTACTGTGTGTTCTATGTAATAGTGACATCTTACTGTGTGTTCTATGTAATAGTGACATCTTACTGTGTGTTCTATGTAATAGTAGACATCTTACTGTGTGTTCTATGTAATAGTAGACCTATTACTGTGTGTTCTATGTAATAGTGGACATCTTACTGTGTGTTCTATGTAATAGTGACATCTTACTGTGTGTTCTATGTAATAGTGACATCTTACTGTGGGTTCTATGTAATAGTGACATCTTACTGTGTGTTCTATGTAATAGTGACATCTTACTGTGTGTTCTATGTAATAGTTACATCTTACTGTGGTTTCTATGTAATAGTAGACCTCTTACTGTGTGTTCTATGTAATAGTTACATCTTACTGTGGGTTCTATGTAATAGTAGACCTCTTACTGTGTGTTCTATGTAATAGTGGACATATTACTGTGTGTTCTATGTAATAGTTACATCTTACTGTGTGTTCTATGTAATAGTTACATCTTACTGTGTGTTCTATGTAATAGTGACATCTTACTGTGTGGTCTATGTAATAGTTACATCTTACTGTGTGTTCTATGTAATAGTGACATCTTACTGTGTGGTCTATGTAATAGTTACATCTTACTGTGTGTTCTATGTAATAGTTACATCTTACTGTGTGGTCTATGTAATAGTAGACCCTGTTACTGTGTGTTCTATGTAATAGTGACATCTTACTGTGTCTTCTATGTAATAGTTACATCTTACTGTGTGTTCTATGTAATAGTTACATCTTACTGTGTGTTCTATGTAATAGTTACATCTTACTGTGTGTTCTATGTAATAGTTACATCTTACTGTGTGTTCTATGTAATAGTTACATCTTACTGTTTGTTCTATGTAATAGTGACATCTTACTGTGTGTTCTATGTAATAGTTACATCTTACTGTGTGTTCTATGTAATAGTTACATCTTACTGTGTGTTCTATGTAATAGTGACATCTTACTGTGTGTTCTATGTAATAGTGACATCTTACTGTGTGTTCTATGTAATAGGGACATCTTACTGTGTGTTCTATGTAATAGTGACATCTTACTGTGTGTTCTATGTAATAGTTACATCATACTGTGTGTTATATGTAATATAGACATCTTACTGTGTGTTCTACGTAATAGTTACATCTTACTGTGTGTTCTATGTAATAGTTACATCTTACTGTGTATTCTATGTAATAGTAGACATCTTACTGTGTGTTCTATGTAATAGAGACATCTTACTGTGTGTTCTATGTAATAGTTACATCTTACTCTGTGTTCTATGTAATAGTAATAATAATAATAATATATCCCATTTAGCAGACGCTTTTGTCCAAAGCGACTTACAAGTCGGCTGGGGCCACTACTTTTACATATGGGTGGCCCCAGTGGGAATCGAACCCACGGCGCTTGGCGTTGCAAGCGCCATGCTCTACCGACTGAGCCACACAGGACCCACCTAGTGACATCTTACTGTGTGTTCTATGTAATAGGGACATCTTACTGTGTGTTCTATGTAATAGTGACATCTCTCTCTGTGTTATATGTAATAGTGACATCTTACTGTGTGTTCTATGTAAATATTACATTTTACTGTGTGTTCTATGTAATAGTGACATCTTACGGTGTGTTCTATGTAATAGTGGACATATTAATGTGTGTTCTATGTAAATATTACATCTTACTGTGTGTTCTTTGTAATAGTGACATCTTACTGTGTGTTCTATGTAATAGTTACATCTTACTGTGTGTTCTATGTAATAGTGACATCTTACTGTGTGTTCTATGTAATAGTGACATCTTACTGTGTGTTCTATGTAATAGTGACATCTTACTGTGTGTTCTATGTAATAGTGACATCTTGCTGTGTGTTCTATGTAATAGTGACATCTTACTGTGTGTTCTATGTAATAGTTACATCTTACTGTGTGTTCTATGTAATAGTGACATCTTACTGTGTGTTCTATGTAATAGTGACATCTTACTGTGTGTTCTATGTAATAGTTACATCTTACTGTGTGTTCTATATAATAGTTACATCTTACTGTGTGTTCAATGTAATAGTGACATCTTACTGTGTGTTCTATGTAATAGTGACATCTTACTGTGGGTTCTATGTAATAGTGACATCTTACTGTGTGTTCTATGTAATAGTGACATCTTACTGTGTGTTCTATGTAATAGTAGACCTCTTACTGTGTGTTCTATGTAATAGTGGACATATTACTGTGTGTTCTATGTAATAGTTACATCTTACTGTGTGTTCTATGTAATAGTTACATCTTACTGTGTGTTCTATGTAATAGTGACATCTTACTGTGTGTTCTATGTAATAGTTACATCTTACTGTGTGTTCTATGTAATAGTTACATCTTACTGTGTGTTCTATGTAATAGTTACATCTTACTGTGTGTTCTATGTAATAGTGACATCTTACTGTGTGTTCTATGTAATAGTTACATCTTACTGTGTGTTCTATGTAATAGTTACATCTTACTGTGTGTTCTATGTAATAGTGACATCTTACTGTGTGTTCTATGTAATAGTTACATCTTACTGTGTGTTCTATGTAATAGTTACATCTTACTGTGTGTTCTATGTAATAGTGACATCTTACTGTGTGTTCTATGTAATAGTTACATCTTACTGTGTGTTCTATGTAATAGTTACATCTTACTGTGTGTTCTATGTAATAGTTACATCTTACTGTGTGTTCTATGTAATAGTGACATCTTACTGTGTGTTCTATGTAATAGTTACATCTTACTGTGTGTTCTATGTAATAGTTACATCTTACTGTGTGTTCTATGTAATAGTGACATCTTACTGTGTGTTCTATGTAATAGTGACATCTTACTGTGTGTTCTATGTAATAGGGACATCTTACTGTGTGTTCTATGTAATAGTGACATCTTACTGTGTGTTCTTTCTAATAGTGACATCTTACAGTGTGTTCTATGTAATAGTGACATCTTACTGTGTGTTCTATGTAATAGTAGACATCTTACTGTGTGTTCATATAATAGTAGACATCTTACTGTGTGTTCTATGTAATAGTAGACATCTTACTGTGTGTTCTACGTAATAGTTACATCTTACTGTGTGTTCTATGTAATAGTTAAATCTTACTGTGTGTTCTATGTAATAGTGACATCTTACTGTGTGTTCTATGTAATAGTAGAAATCTTACTATGTGTTCTGTGTAATAGTGACATCTTACAGTGTGTTCTATGTAATAGTGACATCTTACTGTGTGTTCTATGTAATAGTAGACCTCTTACTGTGTGTTCTTGTCATGTCTTGTTATGTCTGTTCCTGTCCTTTCTCTTCACTCTGTCTCTCTCTGCTGGTCTTTTTAGGTTACCTTCTCTGTCTCTCATTCTTCAGCTGTTCTACATCTGCCCTAACTAGCTCATTCACTCTTCCCCACCTGTTCTCTCTTCCCCTCTGATTAGGTCTCTATTTCTCTCTCTGTTCCTGCTACTTTCAGTGTCTGATTCTTGTTTGTGTTTTTGATGTCAGAAGCAAGCTGTCGTCTCGTTTGCTTCCACCTTGTCCTGTCCTGTCGGAGTCTGCCTGGCAGGTGCATCCTGCACTATACTAACGTTCTTTTTGTTCCGCTGACAGCGTTGGAAGAGGATTTATGCCATTCCTGTTTTTTCATTAAAGAACTCTGTTTTCTGTTAAAACCGCTTTTGGGTCTTCACTCAAGTTCATAACAGTTCTATGTAATAGTGACATCTTACTGTGTGTTCTATGTAATAGTGACATCTTACTGTGTGTTCTATGTAATAGTGACATCTTACTGTGTGTTCTATGTAATAGTAGACATCTTACTGTGTGTTCTATGTAATAGTAGACCTATTACTGTGTGTTCTATGTAATAGTGGACATCTTACTGTGTGTTCTATGTAATAGTGACATCTTACTGTGTGTTCTATGTAATAGTGACATCTTACTGTGGGTTCTATGTAATAGTGACATCTTACTGTGTGTTCTATGTAATAGTGACATCTTACTGTGTGTTCTATGTAATAGTTACATCTTACTGTGGTTTCTATGTAATAGTAGACCTCTTACTGTGTGTTCTATGTAATAGTTACATCTTACTGTGGGTTCTATGTAATAGTAGACCTCTTACTGGTGTGTTCTATGTAATAGTGGACATATTACTGTGTGTTCTATGTAATAGTTACATCTTACTGTGTGTTCTATGTAATAGTTACATCTTACTGTGTGTTCTATGTAATAGTGACATCTTACTGTGTGGTCTATGTAATAGTGACATCTTACTGTGTGTTCTATGTAATAGTGACATCTTACTGTGTGTTCTATGTAATAGTGGACATATTACTGTGTGTTCTATGTAATAGTTACATCTTACTGTGTGTTCTATGTAATAGTTACATCTTACAGTGTGTTATATGTAATAGTGACATCTTACTGTGTGGTCTATGTAATAGTAGACCCTGTTACTGTGTGTTCTATGTAATAGTGACATCTTACTGTGTGTTCTATGTAATAGTTACATCTTACTGTGTGTTCTATGTAATAGTTACATCTTACTGTGTGTTCTATGTAATAGTTACATCTTACTGTGTGTTCTATGTAATAGTTACATCTTACTGTTTGTTCTATGTAATAGTGACATCTTACTGTGTGTTCTATGTAATAGTTACATCTTACTGTGTGTTCTATGTAATAGTTACATCTTACTGTGTGTTCTATGTAATAGTGACATCTTACTGTGTGTTCTATGTAATAGTGACATCTTACTGTGTGTTCTATGTAATAGGGACATCTTACTGTGTGTTCTATGTAATAGTGACATCTTACTGTGTGTTCTATGTAATAGTTACATCATACTGTGTGTTATATGTAATATAGACATCTTACTGTGTGTTCTACGTAATAGTTACATCTTACTGTGTGTTCTATGTAATAGAGACATCTTACTGTGTATTCTATGTAATAGTAGACATCTTACTGTGTGTTCTATGTAATAGAGACATCTTACTGTGTGTTCTATGTAATAGTTACATCTTACTCTGTGTTCTATGTAATAGTGACATCTTACTGTGTGTTCTATGTAATAGGGACATCTTACTGTGTGTTCTATGTAATAGTGACATCTTACTGTGTGTTCTATGTAATAGTGACATCTTACTGTGTGTTCTATGTAATAGTTACATCTCTCTCTGTGTTATATGTAATAGTGACATCTTACTGTGTGTTCTATGTAAATATTACATTTTACTGTGTGTTCTATTTAATAGTGACATCTTACGGTGTGTTCTATGTAATAGTGGACATATTACTGTGTGTTCTATGTAAATATTACATCTTACTGTGTGTTCTTTGTAATAGTGACATCTTACTGTGTGTTCTATGTAATAGGGACATCTTACTGTGTGTTCTATGTAATAGTGACATCTTACTGTGTGTTCTATGTAATAGTGACATCTTACTGTGTGTTCTATGTAATAGTGACATCTTACTGTGTGTTCTATGTAATAGTGACATCTTGCTGTGTGTTCTATGTAATAGTGACATCTTACTGTGTGTTCTATGTAATAGTTACATCTTACTGTGTGTTCTATGTAATAGTGACATCTTACTGTGTGTTCTATGTAATAGTGACATCTTACTGTGTGTTCTATGTAATAGTTACATCTTACTGTGTGTTCTATATAATAGTTACATCTTACTGTGTGTTCAATGTAATAGTGACATCTTACTGTGTGTTCTATGTAATAGTGACATCTTACTGTGGGTTCTATGTAATAGTGACATCTTACTGTGTGTTCTATGTAATAGTGACATCTTACTGTGTGTTCTATGTAATAGTTACATCTTACTGTGGTTTCTATGTAATAGTAGACCTCTTACTGTGTGTTCTATGTAATAGTTACATCTTACTGTGGGTTCTATGTAATAGTAGACCTCTTACTGTGTGTTCTATGTAATAGTGGACATATTACTGTGTGTTCTATGTAATAGTTACATCTTACTGTGTGTTCTATGTAATAGTTACATCTTACTGTGTGTTCTATGTAATAGTGACATCTTACTGTGTGTTCTATGTAATAGTTACATCTTACTGTGTGTTCTATGTAATAGTTACATCTTACTGTGTGTTCTATGTAATAGTTACATCTTACTGTGTGTTCTATGTAATAGTGACATCTTACTGTGTGTTCTATGTAATAGTTACATCTTACTGTGTGTTCTATGTAATAGTGACATCTTACTGTGTGTTCTATGTAATAGTGACATCTTACTGTGTGTTCTATGTAATAGGGACATCTTACTGTGTGTTCTATGTAATAGTGACATCTTACTGTGTATTCTATGTAATAGTAGACATCTTACTGTGTGTTCTATGTAATAGAGACATCTTACTGTGTTTTCTATGTAATAGTTACATCTTACTCTGTGTTCTATGTAATAGTGACATCTTACTGTGTGTTCTATGTAATAGGGACATCTTACTGTGTGTTCTATGTAATAGTGACATCTTACTGTGTGTTCTATGTAATAGTGACATCTTACTGTGTGTTCTATGTAATAGTTACATCTCTCTGTGTGTTATATGTAATAGTGACATCTTACTGTGTGTTCTATGTAAATATTACATTTTACTGGTGTTCTATGTAATAGTGACATCTTACTGTGTGTTCTATGTAATAGTGGACATATTACTGTGTGTTCTATGTAAATATTATATCTTACTGTGTGTTCTTTGTAATAGTGACATCTTACTGTGTGTTCTATGTAATAGGGACATCTTACTGTGTGTTCTATGTAATAGTGACATCTTACTGTGTGTTCTATGTAATAGTGACATCTTACTGTGTGTTCTATGTAATAGTGACATCTTACTGTGTGTTCTATGTAATAGTGACATCTTGCTGTGTGTTCTATGTAATAGTGACATCTTACTGTGTGTTCTATGTAATAGTTACATCTTACTGTGTGTTCTATGTAATAGTGACATCTTACTGTGTGTTCTATGTAATAGTGACATCTTACTGTGTGTTCTATGTAATAGTTACATCTTACTGTGTGTTCTATGTAATAGTTACATCTTACTGTGTGTTCTATGTAATAGTGACATCTTACTGTGTGTTCTATGTAATAGTGACATCTTACTGTGTGTTCTATGTAATAGTTACATCTTACTGTGGTTTCTATGTAATAGTAGACCTCTTAATGTGTGTTCTATGTAATAGTTACATCTTACTGTGGGTTCTATGTAATAGTAGACCTCTTACTGTGTGTTCTATGTAATAGTGGACATATTACTGTGTGTTCTATGTAATAGTTACATCTTACTGTGTGTTCTATGTAATAGTTACATCTTACAGTGTGTTATATGTAATAGTGACATCTTACTGTGTGGTCTATGTAATAGTAGACCCTGTTACTGTGTGTTCTATGTAATAGTGACATCTTACTGTGTCTTCTATGTAATAGTTACATTTTACTGTGTGTTCTATGTAATAGTTACATCTTACTGTGTGTTCTATGTAATAGTTACATCTTACTGTGTGGTCTATGTAATAGTGACATCTTA
Source organism: Oncorhynchus masou masou (assembly GCF_036934945.1). Lineage (NCBI taxonomy): Eukaryota > Metazoa > Chordata > Actinopteri > Salmoniformes > Salmonidae > Oncorhynchus > Oncorhynchus masou. Next base: position 55,237 of record NW_027006703.1, read on the forward strand.
CTGTGTGTTCTATGTAATAGTGACATCTTACTGTGTGTTCTATGTAATAGTGACATCTTACTGTGTGTTCTATGTAATAGTGACATCTTACTGTGTGTTCTATGTAATAGAGACATCTTACTGTGTGTTCTATGTAATAGTTACATCTTACTGTGTGTTCTATGTAATAGTGACATCTTACTGTGTGTTCTATGTAATAGGGACATCTTACTGTGTGTTCTATGTAATAGTGACATCTTACTGTGTGTTCTATGTAAATATTACATCTTACTGTGTGTTCTATGTAATAGTGACATCTTACTGTGTGTTCTATGTAATAGGGACATCTTACTGTGTGTTCTATGTAATAGTGACATCTTACTGTGTGTTCTATGTAATAGTGACATCTTACTGTGTGTTCTATGTAATAGTTACATCTCTCTGTGTGTTATATGTAATAGTGACATCTTACTGTGTGTTCTATGTAAATATTACATCTTACTGTGTGTTCTATGTAATAGTGACATCTTACTGTGTGTTCTATGTAATAGTTACATCTCTCTGTGTGTTATATGTAATAGTGACATCTTACTGTGTGTTCTATGTAAATATTACATCTTACTGTGTGTTCTATGTAATAGTGACATCTTACTGTGTGTTTTATGTAATAGTGGACATATTACTGTGTGTTCTATGTAAATATTACATCTTACTGTGTGTTCTTTGTAATAGTGACATCTTACTGTGTGTTCTATGTAATAGGGACATGTTACTGTGTGTTCTATGTAATAGTGACATCTTCATGTGTGTTCTATGTAATAGTGACATCTTACTGTGTGTTCTATGTAATAGTGACATCTTACTGTGTGTTCTATGTAATAGTGACATCTTACTGTGTGTTCTATGTAATAGTGACATCTTACTGTGTGTTCTATGTAATAGTTACATCTTACTCTGTGTTCTATGTAATAGTGATATCTTACTGTGTGTTCTATGTAATAGGGACATCTTACTGTGTGTTCTATGTAATAGTGACATCTTACTGTGTGTTCTATGTAATAGTGACATCTTACTGTGTGTTCTATGTAATAGTTACATCTCTCTGTGTGTTATATGTAATAGTGACATCTTACTGTGTGTTCTATGTAAATATTACATCTTACTGTGTGTTCTATGTAATAGTGACATCTTAATGTGTGTTCTATGTAATAGTGGACATATTACTGTGTGTTCTATGTAAATATTACATCTTACTGTGTGTTCTTTGTAATAGTGACATCTTACTGTGTGTTCTATGTAATAGGGACATCTTACTGTGTGTTCTATGTAATAGTGACATCTTACTGTGTGTTCTATGTAATAGTGACATCTTACTGTGTGTTCTATGTAATAGTGACATCTTACTGTGTGTTCTATGTAATAGTGACATCTTACTGTGTGTTCTATGTAATAGTGACATCTTACTGTGTGTTCTATGTAATAGTTACATCTTCCTGTGTGTTCTATGTAATAGTGACATCTTACTGTGTGTTCTATGTAATAGTGACATCTTACTGTGTGTTCTATGTAATAGTTACATCTTACTGTGTGTTCTATGTAATAGTTACATCTTACTGTGTGTTCTATGTAATAGTGACATCTTACTGTGTGTTCTATGTAATAGTGACATCTTACTGTGGGTTCTATGTAATAGTGACATCTTACTGTGTGTTCTATGTAATAGTGACATCTTACTGTGTGTTCTATGTAATAGTTACATCTTACTGTGGTTTCTATGTAATAGTAGACCTCTTACTGTGTGTTCTATGTAATAGTTACATCTTACTGTGGGTTCTATGTAATAGTAGACCTCTTACTGTGTGTTCTATGTAATAGTGGACATATTACTGTGTGTTCTATGTAATAGTTACATCTTACTGTGTGTTCTATGTAATAGTGACATCTTACTGTGTGGTCTATGTAATAGTAGACCCTGTTACTGTGTGTTCTATGTAATAGTGACATCTTACTGTGTCTTCTATGTAATAGTTACATCTTACTGTGTGTTCTATGTAATAGTTACATCTTACTGTGTGTTCTATGTAATAGTTACATCTTACTGTGTGTTCTATGTAATAGTGACATCTTACTGTGTGTTCTATGTAAATATTACATCTTACTGTGTGTTCTATGTAATAGTGACATCTTACTGTGTGTTCTATGTAATAGTGGACATATTACTGTGTGTTCTATGTAAATATTACATCTTACTGTGTGTTCTTTGTAATAGTGACATCTTACTGTGTGTTCTATGTAATAGGGACATCTTATTGTGTGTTCTATGTAATAGTGACATCTTAGTGTGTGTTCTGTGTTCTATGTAATAGTGACATCTTACTGTGTGTTCTATGTAATAGTGACATCTTACTGTGTGTTCTATGTAATAGTGACATCTTACTGTGTGTTCTATGTAATAGTTACATCTTACTCTGTGTTCTATGTAATAGTGACATCTTACTGTGTGTTCTATGTAATAGGGACATCTTACTGTGGGTTCTATGTAATAGTGACATCTTACTGTGTGTTCTATGTAATAGTGACATCTTACTGTGTGTTCTATGTAATAGTTACATCTTACTGTGGTTTCTATGTAATAGTAGACCTCTTACTGTGTGTTCTATGTAATAGTTACATCTTACTGTGGGTTCTATGTAATAGTAGACCTCTTACTGTGTGTTCTATGTAATAGTGGACATATTACTGTGTGTTCTATGTAATAGTTACATCTTACTGTGTGTTCTATGTAATAGTTACATCTTACTGTGTGTTCTATGTAATAGTGACATCTTACTGTGTGTTCTATGTAATAGTTACATCTTACTGTGTGTTCTATGTAATAGTTACATCTTACTGTGTGTTCTATGTAATAGTTACATCTTACTGTGTGTTCTATGTAATAGTGACATCTTACTGTGTGTTCTATGTAATAGTTACATCTTACTGTGTGTTCTATGTAATAGTTACATCTTACTGTGTGTTCTATGTAATAGTGACATCTTACTGTGTGTTCTATGTAATAGTGACATCTTACTGTGTGTTCTATGTAATAGGGACATCTTACTGTGTGTTCTATGTAATAGTGACATCTTACTGTGTGTTCTTTCTAATAGTGACATCTTACAGTGTGTTCTATGTAATAGTGACATCTTACTGTGTGTTCTATGTAATAGTAGACATCTTACTGTGTGTTCTATGTAATAGTAGACATCTTACTGTGTGTTCTATGTAATAGTAGACATCTTACTGTGTGTTCTACGTAATAGTTACATCTTACTGTGTGTTCTATGTAATAGTTAAATCTTACTGTGTGTTCTATGTAATAGTGACATCTTACTGTGTGTTCTATGTAATAGTAGAAATCTTACTATGTGTTCTGTGTAATAGTGACATCTTACAGTGTGTTCTATGTAATAGTGACATCTTACTGTGTGTTCTATGTAATAGTAGACCTCTTACTGTGTGTTCTTGTCATGTCTTGTTATGTCTGTTCCTGTCCTTTCTCTTCACTCTGTCTCTCTCTGCTGGTCTTTTTAGGTTACCTTCTCTGTCTCTCATTCTTCAGCTGTTCTACATCTGCCCTAACTAGCTCATTCACTCTTCCCCACCTGTTCTCTCTTCCCCCTCTGATTAGGTCTCTATTTCTCTCTCTGTTCCTGCTACTTTCAGTGTCTGATTCTTGTTTGTGTTTTTGATGTCAGAAGCAAGCTGTCGTCTCGTTTGCTTCCACCTTGTCCTGTCCTGTCGGAGTCTGCCTGGCAGGTGCATCCTGCACTATACTAACGTTCTTTTTGTTCCGCTGACAGCGTTGGAAGAGGATTTATGCCATTCCTGTTTTTTCATTAAAGAACTCTGTTTTCTGTTAAAACCGCTTTTTGGGTCTTCACTCAAGTTCATAACAGTTCTATGTAATAGTGACATCTTACTGTGTGTTCTATGTAATAGTGACATCTTACTGTGTGTTCTATGTAATAGTGACATCTTACTGTGTGTTCTATGTAATAGTAGACATCTTACTGTGTGTTCTATGTAATAGTAGACCTATTACTGTGTGTTCTATGTAATAGTGGACATCTTACTGTGTGTTCTATGTAATAGTGACATCTTACTGTGTGTTCTATGTAATAGTGACATCTTACTGTGGGTTCTATGTAATAGTGACATCTTACTGTGTGTTCTATGTAATAGTGACATCTTACTGTGTGTTCTATGTAATAGTTACATCTTACTGTGGTTTCTATGTAATAGTAGACCTCTTACTGTGTGTTCTATGTAATAGTTACATCTTACTGTGGGTTCTATGTAATAGTAGACCTCTTACTGTGTGTTCTATGTAATAGTGGACATATTACTGTGTGTTCTATGTAATAGTTACATCTTACTGTGTGTTCTATGTAATAGTTACATCTTACTGTGTGTTCTATGTAATAGTGACATCTTACTGTGTGGTCTATGTAATAGTAGACCCTGTTACTGTGTGTTCTATGTAATAGTGACATCTTACTGTGTCTTCTATGTAATAGTTACATCTTACTGTGTGTTCTATGTAATAGTTACATCTTACTGTGTGTTCTATGTAATAGTTACATCTTACTGTGTGTTCTATGTAATAGTTACATCTTACTGTGTGTTCTATGTAATAGTTACATCTTACTGTTTGTTCTATGTAATAGTGACATCTTACTGTGTGTTCTATGTAATAGTTACATCTTACTGTGTGTTCTATGTAATAGTTACATCTTACTGTGTGTTCTATGTAATAGTGACATCTTACTGTGTGTTCTATGTAATAGTGACATCTTACTGTGTGTTCTATGTAATAGGGACATCTTACTGTGTGTTCTATGTAATAGTGACATCTTACTGTGTGTTCTATGTAATAGTTACATCATACTGTGTGTTATATGTAATATAGACATCTTACTGTGTGTTCTACGTAATAGTTACATCTTACTGTGTGTTCTATGTAATAGAGACATCTTACTGTGTATTCTATGTAATAGTAGACATCTTACTGTGTGTTCTATGTAATAGAGACATCTTACTGTGTGTTCTATGTAATAGTTACATCTTACTCTGTGTTCTATGTAATAGTGACATCTTACTGTGTGTTCTATGTAATAGGGACATCTTACTGTGTGTTCTATGTAATAGTGACATCTTACTGTGTGTTCTATGTAATAGTGACATCTTACTGTGTGTTCTATGTAATAGTTACATCTCTCTCTGTGTTATATGTAATAGTGACATCTTACTGTGTGTTCTATGTAAATATTACATTTTACTGTGTGTTCTATGTAATAGTGACATCTTACGGTGTGTTCTATGTAATAGTGGACATATTACTGTGTGTTCTATGTAAATATTACATCTTACTGTGTGTTCTTTGTAATAGTGACATCTTACTGTGTGTTCTATGTAATAGGGACATCTTACTGTGTGTTCTATGTAATAGTGACATCTTACTGTGTGTTCTATGTAATAGTGACATCTTACTGTGTGTTCTATGTAATAGTGACATCTTACTGTGTGTTCTATGTAATAGTGACATCTTGCTGTGTGTTCTATGTAATAGTTACATCTTACTGTGTGTTCTATGTAATAGTGACATCTTACTGTGTGTTCTATGTAATAGTGACATCTTACTGTGTGTTCTATGTAATAGTTACATCTTACTGTGTGTTCTATATAATAGTTACATCTTACTGTGTGTTCAATGTAATAGTGACATCTTACTGTGTGTTCTATGTAATAGTGACATCTTACTGTGGGTTCTATGTAATAGTGACATCTTACTGTGTGTTCTATGTAATAGTGACATCTTACTGTGTGTTCTATGTAATAGTTACATCTTACTGTGGTTTCTATGTAATAGTAGACCTCTTACTGTGTGTTCTATGTAATAGTTACATCTTACTGTGGGTTCTATGTAATAGTAGACCTCTTACTGTGTGTTCTATGTAATAGTGGACATATTACTGTGTGTTCTATGTAATAGTTACATCTTACTGTGTGTTCTATGTAATAGTTACATCTTACTGTGTGTTCTATGTAATAGTGACATCTTACTGTGTGTTCTATGTAATAGTTACATCTTACTGTGTGTTCTATGTAATAGTTACATCTTACTGTGTGTTCTATGTAATAGTTACATCTTACTGTGTGTTCTATGTAATAGTGACATCTTACTGTGTGTTCTATGTAATAGTTACATCTTACTGTGTGTTCTATGTAATAGTTACATCTTACTGTGTGTTCTATGTAATAGTGACATCTTACTGTGTGTTCTATGTAATAGTGACATCTTACTGTGTGTTCTATGTAATAGGGACATCTTACTGTGTGTTCTATGTAATAGTGACATCTTACTGTGTGTTCTATGTAATAGTTACATCATACTGTGTGTTCTACGTAATAGTTACATCTTACTGTGTGTTCTACGTAATAGTTACATCTTACTGTGTGTTCTATGTAATAGAGACATCTTACTGTGTATTCTATGTAATAGTAGACATCTTACTGTGTGTTCTATGTAATAGAGACATCTTACTGTGTTTTCTATGTAATAGTTACATCTTACTCTGTGTTCTATGTAATAGTGACATCTTACTGTGTGTTCTATGTAATAGGGACATCTTACTGTGTGTTCTATGTAATAGTGACATCTTACTGTGTGTTCTATGTAATAGTGACATCTTACTGTGTGTTCTATGTAATAGTTACATCTCTCTGTGTGTTATATGTAATAGTGACATCTTACTGTGTGTTCTATGTAAATATTACATTTTACTGGTGTTCTATGTAATAGTGACATCTTACTGTGTGTTCTATGTAATAGTGACATCTTACTGTGTGTTCTATGTAATAGTGGACATATTACTGTGTGTTCTATGTAAATATTATATCTTACTGTGTGTTCTTTGTAATAGTGACATCTTACTGTGTGTTCTATGTAATAGGGACATCTTACTGTGTGTTCTATGTAATAGTGACATCTTACTGTGTGTTCTATGTAATAGTGACATCTTACTGTGTGTTCTATGTAATAGTGACATCTTACTGTGTGTTCTATGTAATAGTGACATCTTGCTGTGTGTTCTATGTAATAGTGACATCTTACTGTGTGTTCTATGTAATAGTTACATCTTACTGTGTGTTCTATGTAATAGTGACATCTTACTGTGTGTTCTATGTAATAGTGACATCTTACTGTGTGTTCTATGTAATAGTTACATCTTACTGTGTGTTCTATGTAATAGTTACATCTTACTGTGTGTTCTATGTAATAGTGACATCTTACTGTGTGTTCTATGTAATAGTGACATCTTACTGTGTGTTCTATGTAATAGTTACATCTTACTGTGGTTTCTATGTAATAGTAGACCTCTTAATGTGTGTTCTATGTAATAGTTACATCTTACTGTGGGTTCTATGTAATAGTAGACCTCTTACTGTGTGTTCTATGTAATAGTGGACATATTACTGTGTGTTCTATGTAATAGTTACATCTTACTGTGTGTTCTATGTAATAGTTACATCTTACAGTGTGTTCTATGTAATAGTGACATCTTACTGTGTGGTCTATGTAATAGTAGACCCTGTTACTGTGTGTTCTATGTAATAGTGACTTCTTACTGTGTCTTCTATGTAATAGTTACATTTTACTGTGTGTTCTATGTAATAGTTACATCTTACTGTGTGTTCTATGTAATAGTTACATCTTACTGTGTGGTCTATGTAATAGTGACATCTTACTGTGTGTTCTATGTAATAGTGACATCTTACTGTGTGTTCTATGTAATAGTGACATCTTACTGTGTGTTCTATGTAATAGTGACATCTTACTGTGTGTTCTATGTAATAGAGACATCTTACTGTGTGTTCTATGTAATAGTTACATCTTACTGTGTGTTCTATGTAATAGTGACATCTTACTGTGTGTTCTATGTAATAGGGACATCTTACTGTGTGTTCTATGTAATAGTGACATCTTACTGTGTGTTCTATGTAATAGTGACATCTTACTGTGTGTTCTATGTAATAGTTACATCTCTCTGTGTGTTATATGTAATAGTGACATCTTACTGTGTGTTCTATGTAAATATTACATCTTACTGTGTGTTCTATGTAATAGTGACATCTTACTGTGTGTTTTATGTAATAGTGGACATATTACTGTGTGTTCTATGTAAATATTACATCTTACTGTGTGTTCTTTGTAATAGTGACATCTTACTGTGTGTTCTATGTAATAGGGACATGTTACTGTGTGTTCTATGTAATAGTGACATCTTCATGTGTGTTCTATGTAATAGTGACATCTTACTGTGTGTTCTATGTAATAGTGACATCTTACTGTGTGTTCTATGTAATAGTGACATCTTACTGTGTGTTCTATGTAATAGTGACATCTTACTGTGTGTTCTATGTAATAGTTACATCTTACTCTGTGTTCTATGTAATAGTGACATCTTACTGTGTGTTCTATGTAATAGGGACATCTTACTGTGTGTTCTATGTAATAGTGACATCTTACTGTGTGTTCTATGTAATAGTGACATCTTACTGTGTGTTCTATGTAATAGTTACATCTCTCTGTGTGTTATATGTAATAGTGACATCTTACTGTGTGTTCTATGTAAATATTACATCTTACTGTGTGTTCTATGTAATAGTGACATCTTAATGTGTGTTCTATGTAATAGTGGACATATTACTGTGTGTTCTATGTAAATATTACATCTTACTGTGTGTTCTTTGTAATAGTGACATCTTACTGTGTGTTCTATGTAATAGGGACATCTTACTGTGTGTTCTATGTAATAGTGACATCTTACTGTGTGTTCTATGTAATAGTGACATCTTACTGTGTGTTCTATGTAATAGTGACATCTTACTGTGTGTTCTATGTAATAGTGACATCTTACTGTGTGTTCTATGTAATAGTGACATCTTACTGTGTGTTCTATGTAATAGTTACATCTTCCTGTGTGTTCTATGTAATAGTGACATCTTACTGTGTGTTCTATGTAATAGTGACATCTTACTGTGTGTTCTATGTAATAGTTACATCTTACTGTGTGTTCTATGTAATAGTTACATCTTACTGTGTGTTCTATGTAATAGTGACATCTTACTGTGTGTTCTATGTAATAGTGACATCTTACTGTGGGTTCTATGTAATAGTGACATCTTACTGTGTGTTCTATGTAATAGTGACATCTTACTGTGTGTTCTATGTAATAGTTACATCTTACTGTGGTTTCTATGTAATAGTAGACCTCTTACTGTGTGTTCTATGTAATAGTTACATCTTACTGTGGGTTCTATGTAATAGTAGACCTCTTACTGTGTGTTCTATGTAATAGTGGACATATTACTGTGTGTTCTATGTAATAGTGACATCTTACTGTGTCTTCTATGTAATAGTTACATCTTACTGTGTGTTCTATGTAATAGTTACATCTTACTGTGTGTTCTATGTAATAGTTACATCTTACTGTGTGTTCTATGTAATAGTGACATCTTACTGTGTGTTCTATGTAAATATTACATCTTACTGTGTGTTCTATGTAATAGTGACATCTTACTGTGTGTTCTATGTAATAGTGGACATATTACTGTGTGTTCTATGTAATAGTGGACATATTACTGTGTGTTCTATGTAAATATTACATCTTACTGTGTGTTCTATGTAATAGGGACATCTTATTGTGTGTTCTATGTAATAGTGACATCTTAGTGTGTGTTCTATGTAATAGTGACATCTTACTGTGTGTTCTATGTAATAGTGACATCTTACTGTGTGTTCTATGTAATAGTGACATCTTACTGTGTGTTCTATGTAATAGTGACATCTTACTGTGTGTTCTATGTAATAGTTACATCTTACTCTGTGTTCTATGTAATAGTGACATCTTACTGTGTGTTCTATGTAATAGGGACATCTTACTGTGTGTTCTATGTAATAGTTACATCTTACTGTGTGTTCTATGTAAAAGTTACATCTTACTGTGTGTTCTATGTAATAGTGACATCTTACTGTGTGTTCTATGTAATAGTGACATCTTACTGTGTGTTCTATGTAATAGTTACATCTTACTGTGTTCTATGTAATAGTAGACATATTACTGTGTGTTCTATGTAATAGTAGACCTCTTACTGTGTGGTCTATGTAATAGTGACATCGTACTGTGTGTTCTATGTAATAGTTACATCTTACTGTGTGGTCTATGTAATAGTAGACCTGTTACTGTGTGTTCTATGTAATAGTGACATCTTACTGTGTCTTCTATGTAATAGTTACATCTTACTGTGTGTTCTATGTAATAGTTACATCTTACTGTGTGTTCTATGTAATAGTTACATCTTACTGTGTGTTCTATGTAATAGTTACATCTTACTGTGTGGTCTATGTAATAGTTACATCTTACTGTGTGTTCTATGTAATAGTGACATCTTACTGTGTGTTCTATGTAATAGTTACATCTTACTGTGTGTTCTATGTAATAGTTACATCTTACTGTGTGTTCTATGTAATAGTGACATCTTACTGTGTGTTCAATGTAATAGTGACATCTTACTGTGTGTTCTATGTAATAGTGGACATATTACTGTGTGTTCTATGTAAATATTACATCTTACTGTGTGTTCTTTGTAATAGTGACATCTTACTGTGTGTTCTATGTAATAGGGACATCTTACTGTGTGTTCTATGTAATAGTGACATCTTACTGTGTGTTCTATGTAATAGTGACATCTTACTGTGTGTTCTATGTAATAGTGACATCTTACTGTGTGTTCTATGTAATAGTGACATCTTGCTGTGTGTTCTATGTAATAGTGACATCTTACTGTGTGTTCTATGTAATAGTTACATCTTACTGTGTGTTCTATGTAATAGTGACATCTTACTGTGTGTTCTATGTAATAGTGACATCTTACTGTGTGTTCTATGTAATAGTTACATCTTACTGTGTGTTCTATGTAATAGTTACATCTTACTGTGTGTTCAATGTAATAGTGACATCTTACTGTGTGTTCTATGTAATAGTGACATCTTACTGTGGGTTCTATGTAATAGTTACATCTTACTCTGTGTTCTATGTAATAGTGACATCTTACTGTGTGTTCTATGTAATAGTGACATCTTACTGTGGGTTCTATGTAATAGTGACATCTTACTGTGTGTTCTATGTAATAGTTACATCTTACTGTGGTTTCTATGTAATAGTAGACCTCTTACTGTGTGTTCTATGTAATAGTTACATCTTACTGTGGGTTCTATGTAATAGTAGACCTCTTACTGTGTGTTCTATGTAATAGTGGACATATTACTGTGTGTTCTATGTAATAGTTACATCTTACTGTGTGTTCTATGTAATAGTTACATCTTACTGTGTGTTCTATGTAATAGTGACATCTTACTGTGTGGTCTATGTAATAGTAGACCCTGTTACTGTGTGTTCTATGTAATAGTGACATCTTACTGTGTCTTCTATGTAATAGTTACATCTTACTGTGTGTTCTATGTAATAGTTACATCTTACTGTGTGTTCTATGTAATAGTTACATCTTACTGTGTGTTCTATGTAATAGTTACATCTTACTGTGTGTTCTATGTAATAGTGACATCTTACTGTGTGTTCTATGTAATAGTGGACATATTACTGTGTGTTCTATGTAAATATTACATCTTACTGTGTGTTCTTTGTAATAGTGACATCTTACTGTGTGTTCTATGTAATAGGGACATCTTACTGTGTGTTCTATGTAATAGTGACATCTTACTGTGTGTTCTATGTAATAGTGACATCTTACTGTGTGTTCTATGTAATAGTGACATCTTACTGTGTGTTCTATGTAATAGTGACATCTTACTGTGTGTTCTATGTAATAGTGACATCTTACTGTGTGTTCTATGTAATAGTTACATCTTACTCTGTGTTCTATGTAATAGTGACATCTTACTGTGTGTTCTATGTAATAGGGACATCTAACTGTGTGTTCTATGTAATAGTGACATCTTACTGTGTGTTCTATGTAATAGTGACATCTTACTGTGTGTTCTATGTAATAGTTACATCTCTCTGTGTGTTATATGTAATAGTGACATCTTACTGTGTGTTCTATGTAAATATTACATCTTACTGTGTGTTCTATGTAATAGTGACATCTTACTGTGTGTTCTATGTAATAGTGACATCTTACTGTGTGTTCTATGTAATAGTGACATCTTACTGTGTGTTCTATGTAATAGTGACATCTTACTGTGTGTTCTATGTAATAGTTACATCTTACTCTGTGTTCTATGTAATAGTGACATCTTACTGTGTGTTCTATGTAATAGGGACATCTTACTGTGTGTTCTATGTAATAGTTACATCTTACTGTGTGTTCTATGTAAAAGTTACATCTTACTGTGTGTTCTATGTAATAGTGACATCTTACTGTGTGTTCTATGTAATAGTGACATCTTACTGTGTGTTCTATGTAATAGTTACATCTTACTGTGTTCTATGTAATAGTAGACATATTACTGTGTGTTCTATGTAATAGTAGACCTCTTACTGTGTGTTCTATGTAATAGTGACATCGTACTGTGTGTTCTATGTAATAGTTACATCTTACTGTGTGGTCTATGTAATAGTAGACCTGTTACTGTGTGTTCTATGTAATAGTGACATCTTACTGTGTCTTCTATGTAATAGTTACATCTTACTGTGTGTTCTATGTAATAGTTACATCTTACTGTGTGTTCTATGTAATAGTGACATCTTACTGTGTGTTCTATGTAATAGTTACATCTTACTGTGTGTTCTATGTAATAGTTACATCTTACTGTGTGTTCTATGTAATAGTGACATCTTACTGTGTGTTCAATGTAATAGTGACATCTTACTGTGTGTTCTATGTAATAGTGGACATATTACTGTGTGTTCTATGTAAATATTACATCTTACTGTGTGTTCTTTGTAATAGTGACATCTTACTGTGTGTTCTATGTAATAGGGACATCTTACTGTGTGTTCTATGTAATAGTGACATCTTACTGTGTGTTCTATGTAATAGTGACATCTTACTGTGTGTTCTATGTAATAGTGACATCTTACTGTGTGTTCTATGTAATAGTGACATCTTGCTGTGTGTTCTATGTAATAGTGACATCTTACTGTGTGTTCTATGTAATAGTTACATCTTACTGTGTGTTCTATGTAATAGTGACATCTTACTGTGTGTTCTATGTAATAGTGACATCTTACTGTGTGTTCTATGTAATAGTTACATCTTACTGTGTGTTCTATGTAATAGTTACATCTTACTGTGTGTTCAATGTAATAGTGACATCTTACTGTGTGTTCTATGTAATAGTGACATCTTACTGTGGGTTCTATGTAATAGTGACATCTTACTGTGGGTTCTATGTAATAGTGACATCTTACTGTGTGTTCTATGTAATAGTTACATCTTACTGTGGTTTCTATGTAATAGTAGACCTCTTACTGTGTGTTCTATGTAATAGTTACATCTTACTGTGGGTTCTATGTAATAGTAGACCTCTTACTGTGTGTTCTATGTAATAGTTACATCTTACTGTGTGTTCTATGTAATAGTTACATCTTACTGTGTGTTCTATGTAATAGTGACATCTTACTGTGTGGTCTATGTAATAGTAGACCCTGTTACTGTGTGTTCTATGTAATAGTTACATCTTACTGTGTGTTCTATGTAATAGTTACATCTTACTGTGTGTTCTATGTAATAGTTACATCTTACTGTGTGTTCTATGTAATAGTTACATCTTACTGTGTGTTCTATGTAATAGTGACATCTTACTGTGTGTTCTATGTAATAGTGGACATATTACTGTGTGTTCTATGTAAATATTACATCTTACTGTGTGTTCTTTGTAATAGTGACATCTTACTGTGTGTTCTATGTAATAGGGACATCTTACTGTGTGTTCTATGTAATAGTGACATCTTACTGTGTGTTCTATGTAATAGTGACATCTTACTGTGTGTTCTATGTAATAGTGACATCTTACTGTGTGTTCTATGTAATAGGGACATCTTACTGTGTGTTCTATGTAATAGTGACATCTTACTGTGTGTTCTATGTAATAGTTACATCTTACTCTGTGTTCTATGTAATAGTGACATCTTACTGTGTGTTCTATGTAATAGGGACATCTTACTGTGTGTTCTATGTAATAGTGACATCTTACTGTGTGTTCTATGTAATAGTGACATCTTACTGTGTGTTCTATGTAATAGTGGACATATTACTGTGTGTTCTATGTAAATATTACATCTTACTGTGTGTTCTTTGTAATAGTGACATCTTACTGTGTGTTCTATGTAATAGGGACATCTTACTGTGTGTTCTATGTAATAGTGACATCTTACTGTGTGTTCTATGTAATAGTGACATCTTACTGTGTGTTCTATGTAATAGTGACATCTTACTGTGTGTTCTATGTAATAGTGACATCTTACTGTGTGTTCTATGTAATAGTTACATCTTACTGTGTGTTCTATGTAATAGTGACATCTTACTGTGTGTTCTATGTAATAGTGACATCTTACTGTGGGTTCTATGTAATAGTGACATCTTACTGTGTGTTCTATGTAATAGTGACATCTTACTGTGTGTTCTATGTAATAGTGACATCTTACTGTGTGTTCTATGTAATAGTGACATCTTACTGTGTGTTCTATGTAATAGTTACATCTTACTGTGTGTTCTATGTAATAGTGACATCTTACTGTGTGTTCTATGTAATAGTGACATCTTACTGTGGGTTCTATGTAATAGTGACATCTTACTGTGTGTTCTATGTAATAGTGACATCTTACTGTGTGTTCTATGTAATAGTTACATCTTACTGTGGTTTCTATGTAATAGTAGACCTCTTACTGTGTGTTCTATGTAATAGTTACATCTTACTGTGGGTTCTATGTAATAGTAGACCTCTTACTGTGTGTTCTATGTAATAGTGGACATATTACTGTGTGTTCTATGTAATAGTTACATCTTACTGTGTGTTCTATGTAATAGTGACATCTTACTGTGTGGTCTTAGTAATAGTAGACCCTGTTACTGTGTGTTCTATGTAATAGTGACATCTTACTGTGTGGTCTATGTAATAGTGACATCTTACTGTGGGTTCTATGTAATAGTAGACCTCTTACTGTGTGTTCTATGTAATAGTGACATCTTACTGTGTCTTCTATGTAATAGTTACATCTTACTGTGTGTTCTATGTAATAGTTACATCTTACTGTGTGTTCTATGTAATAGTTACATCTTACTGTGTGTTCTATGTAATAGTGACATCTTACTGTGTGTTCTATGTAATAGTGACATCTTACTGTGTGTTCTATGTAATAGTGACATCTTACTGTGTGTTCTATGTAATAGAGACATCTTACTGTGTGTTCTATGTAATAGTTACATCTTACTCTGTGTTCTATGTAATAGTGACATCTTACTGTGTGTTCAATGTAATAGTTACATCTTACTCTGTGTTCTATGTAATAGTGACATCTTACTGTGTGTTCTATGTAATAGGGACATCTTACTGTGTGTTCTATGTAATAGTGACATCTTACTGTGTGTTCTATGTAATAGTGACATCTTACTGTGTGTTCTATGTAATAGTTACATCTCTCTGTGTGTTATATGTAATAGTGACATCTTACTGTGTGTTCTATGTAAATATTACATCTTACTGTGGTTTCTATGTAATAGTAGACCTCTTACTGTGTGTTCTATGTAATAGTTACATCTTACTGTGGGTTCTATGTAATAGTAGACCTCTTACTGTGTGTTCTATGTAATAGTGGACATATTACTGTGTGTTCTATGTAATAGTGACATCTTACTGTGTGGTCTATGTAATAGTAGACCCTGTTACTGTGTGTTCTATGTAATAGTGACATCTTACTGTGTCTTCTATGTAATAGTTACATCTTACTGTGTGTTCTATGTAATAGTTACATCTTACTGTGTGTTCTATGTAATAGTTACATCTTACTGTGTGTTCTATGTAATAGTGACATCTTACTGTGTGTTCTATGTAAATATTACATCTTACTGTGTGTTCTATGTAATAGTGACATCTTACTGTGTGTTCTATGTAATAGTGGACATATTACTGTTTGTTCTATGTAAATATTACATCTTACTGTGTGTTCTTTGTAATAGTGGACATATTACTGTGTGTTCTATGTAAATATTACATCTTACTGTGTGTTCTTTGTAATAGTGACATCTTACTGTGTGTTCTATGTAATAGGGACATCTTACTGTGTGTTCTATGTAATAGTGACATCTTACTGTGTGTTCTATGTAATAGTGGACATATTACTGTGTGTTCTATGTAAATATTACATCTTACTGTGTGTTCTTTGTAATAGTGACATCTTACTGTGTGTTCTATGTAATAGGGACATCTTACTGTGTGTTCCATGTAATAGTGACATCTTACTGTGTGTTCTATGTAATAGTGACATCTTACTGTGTGTTCTATGTAATAGTGACATCTTACTGTGTGTTCTATGTAATAGTGACATCTTACTGTGTGTTCTATGTAATAGTGACATCTTACTGTGTGTTCTATGTAATAGTTACATCTTACTGTGTGTTCTATGTAATAGTGACATCTTACTGTGTGTTCTATGTAATAGTGACATCTTACTGTGTGTTCTATGTAATAGTTACATCTTACTGTGTGTTCTATGTAATAGTTACATCTTACTGTGTGTTCTATGTAATAGTGACATCTTACTGTGTGTTCTATGTAATAGTGACATCTTACTGTGGGTTCTATGTAATAGTGACATCTTACTGTGTGTTCTATGTAATAGTGACATCTTACTGTGTGTTCTATGTAATAGTTACATCTTACTGTGGTTTCTATGTAATAGTAGACCTCTTACTGTGTGTTCTATGTAATAGTTACATCTTACTGTGGGTTCTATGTAATAGTAGACCTCTTACTGTGTGTTCTATGTAATAGTGGACATATTACTGTGTGTTCTATGTAATAGTTACATCTTACTGTGTGTTCTATGTAATAGTGACATCTTACTGTGTGGTCTATGTAATAGTAGACCCTGTTACTGTGTGTTCTATGTAATAGTGACATCTTACTGTGTCTTCTATGTAATAGTTACATCTTACTGTGTGTTCTATGTAATAGTTACATCTTACTGTGTGTTCTATGTAATAGTGACATCTTACTGTGTGTTCTATGTAATAGTGACATCTTACTGTGTGTTCTATGTAAATATTACATCTTACTGTGTGTTCTATGTAATAGTGACATCTTACTGTGTGTTCTATGTAATAGTGGACATATTACTGTTTGTTCTATGTAAATATTACATCTTACTGTGTGTTCTTTGTAATAGTGACATCTTACTGTGTGTTCTATGTAATAGGGACATCTTACTGTGTGTTCTATGTAATAGTGACATCTTAGTGTGTGTTCTATGTAATAGTGACATCTTACTGTGTGTTCTATGTAATAGTGACATCTTACTGTGTGTTCTATGTAATAGTGACATCTTACTGTGTGTTCTATGTAATAGTGACATCTTACTGTGTGTTCTATGTAATAGTTACATCTTACTCTGTGTTCTATGTAATAGTGACATCTTACTGTGTGTTCTATGTAATAGGGACATCTTACTGTGTGTTCTATGTAATAGTTACATCTTACTGTGTGTTCTATGTAATAGTTACATCTTACTGTGTGTTCTATGTAATAGTGACATCTTACTGTGTGTTCTATGTAATAGTGACATCTTACTGTGTGTTCTATGTAATAGTTACATCTTACTGTGTGTTCTATGTAATAGTAGACATATTACTGTGTGTTATATGTAATAGTAGACCTCTTACTGTGTGTTCTATGTAAATATTACATCTTACTGTGTGTTCTATGTAATAGTGACATCTTACTGTGTGTTCTATGTAATAGTGACATCTTACTGTGTGTTCTATGTAATAGTTACATCTTACTGTGTGTTCTATGTAATAGTTACATCTTACTGTGTGTTCTATGTAATAGTTACATCTTACTGTGTGTTCTATGTAATAGTTACATCTTACTGTGTGTTCTATGTAATAGTTACATCTTACTGTGGGTTCTATGTAATAGTAGACCTCTTACCGTGTGTTCTATGTAATAGTGGACATATTACTGTGTGTTCTATGTAATAGTTACATCTTACTGTGTGTTCTATGTAATAGTTACATCTTACTGTGTGTTCTATGTAATAGTTACATCTTACTGTGTGTTCTATGTAATAGTTACATCTTACTGTGTGTTCTATGTAATAGTTACATCTTACTGTGTGTTCTATGTAATAGTTACATCTTACTGTGTGTTCTATGTAATAGTGGACACATTACTGTGTGTTCTATGTAATAGTGACATCTTACTGTGTGTTCTATGTAATAGTTACATCTTACTGTGTGTTCTATGTAATAGTTACATCTCACTGTGTGTTCTATGTAATAGTGACATCTTACTGTGTGTTCTATGTAATAGTAGACATCTTACTGTGTGTTCTATGTAATAGTGGACATATTACTGTGTGTTCTATGTAATAGTTACATCTTACTGTGTGTTCTATGTAATAGTTACATCTTACTGTGGGTTCTATGTAATAGTTACATCTTACTGTGTGTTCTATGTAATAGTGACATCTTACTGTGTGTTCTATGTAATAGTAGACATCTTACTGTGTGTTCTATGTAATAGTGACATCTTACTGTGTGTTCTATGTAATAGTAGACATCTTACTGTGTGTTCTATGTAATAGTGGACATATTACTGTGTGTTCTATGTAATAGTTACATCTTACTGTGTGTTCTATGTAATAGTAGACATCTTACTGTGTGTTCTATGTAATAGTGGACATATTACTGTGTGTTCTATGTAATAGTTACATCTTACTGTGTGTTCTATGTAATAGTAGACATCTTACTGTGTGTTCTATGTAATAGTGGACATCTTACTATGTGTTCTATGCCTTCTAAACCAAAGCCTTCCAGTGGGAGACCAAAGCCTTCCAGTGAGAGACCATGCATTCCAGTGAGAGACCAAAGCCTTCCAGTGAGAGACCAAAGCCTTCCAGTGAGAGACCAAAGCCTTCCAGTGAGAGACCATGCATTCCATTGAGAGACCAAAGCCTTCCAGTGAGAGACAATGCCTTCCAGTGAGAGACCAAAGCCTTCCAATTAGAGACCAAAGCCTTCTAGTGAGAGACCAACGCCTTCCAGTGAGAGACCAAATCCTTCCAGTGAGAGACCAAAGCATTCCAGTGAGAGACCAAAGCCTTCCAGTGAGAGACCAAAGGCTTCCAGTGAGAGACCAAAGCCTTCCAGTGAGAGACCAACGCCTTCCAGTGAGAGACCAAAGCATTCTAGTGAGAGACCAACGCCTTGCAGTGAGAGACCAAAGCCTTCTAGTGAAAGACCACCGCCTTCTAGTGAGAGACCAATGCCTTCCAGTGAGAGACCAAAGCCTTCCAGACCAACTCCTTCCAGACGAAAGCCTTCTAGTGAGAGACCAAAGCCTTCCAGCAAGAGACCAACGCCTTCCAGTGAGAGACCTACGCCTTCCAGTGAGAGACCTACGCCTTCCAGTGAGAGAACAAAGCCTTCTAGTGAGAGTCCAAAGCCTTCGGGTGATAGACCAACGCCTTCCAGTGAGAGACAAACACCTTCCAGTGAGAGACCAACGCCTTCCAGTGAGAGACCAAAGCCTTCCAGTGAGAAACCAAAGTCTTCCAGTGAGAGACCAAAGCCTTCCAGTGAGAGACCAAAGCCTTCCAGACCAAAGCTTTCTAGTGAGAGACCAAAGCCTTCCAATGAGAGACCAAAGCCTTCCAGTGAGAGACCAAAGCCTTCCAGACCAAAGCCTTCCAGTGAGAGACCAAAGCCTTCCAGTGAGAGACCAAAGCCTTCTAGTGAGAGACCAAAGCCTTCCAGTGAGAGACCAAAGCCTTCTAGTGAGACACCAAAGCCTTCGAGTGAGAACCCAAAGCCTTCCAGTGAGAGACCAAAGCCTTCCAGTGAGAGACCAAAGCCTTCCAGACCAAAGCCTTCCAGTGAGAGACCAAAGCCTTCCAGTGAGGGACCAAAGCCTTCCAGTGAGAGACCAAAGCCTTCCAGTGGGAGACCAATGCCTTCCAGTGAGAGACCAAAGTCTTATAGTGAGAGACCAAAGCCTTCTCGTGAGAGACCAAAGCCTTCCAGTGAGAGAACAAAGCCTTCCAGTGAGAGACCAACACCTTCCAGTGAGAGACCAACACCTTACAGTGAGAGACAAAAGCCTTCCAGTGAGAGACCAAAGCCTCCCAGTGAAAGACCAATGCCTTCTAGTGAGAGACCAAAGCCTTCCAGCGAGAGAACAAAGCCTACCAGTGAGAGATCAAAGCCTTCCAGTGAGTGACCAAAGCCTTCCAGTGAGAGACCAACGCCATCCATTGAGTGACCAAACCCTTCCAGTGAGAAACCAAAGCCTTCCAGTGAGAGACCAAAGCCTTCCTATGAGAGACCAAAGACTTCCACTGAGAGACCATAGCCTTCCACTGAGAGACCAAAGCCTTCTTGTGAGAGACCAAAGCCTTCTAAACCAAAGCCTTCCAGTGGGAGACCAAAGCCTTCCAGTGAGAGACCATGCATTCCAGTGAGATACCAAAGCCTTCCAGTGAGAGACCAAAGCCTTCCAGTGAGAGACCAAAGCCTTCCAGTGAGAGACCATGCATTCCATTGAGAGACCAAAGCCTTCCAGTGAGAGACCATGCCTTCCAGTGAGAGACCAAAGCCTTCCAATTAGAGACCAAAGCCTTCTAGTGAGAGACCAACGCCTTCCAGTGAGAGACCAAATCCTTCCAGTGAGAGACCAAAGCATTCCAGTGAGAGACCAAAGCCTTCCAGTGAGAGACCAAAGGCTTCCAGTGAGAGACCAAAGCCTTCCAGTGAGAGACCAACGCCTTCCAGTGAGAGACCAAAGCATTCTAGTGAGAGACCAACGCCTTGCAGTGAGAGACCAAAGCCTTCTAGTGAAAGACCACCGCCTTCTAGTGAGAGACCAATGCCTTCCAGTGAGAGACCAAAGCATTCCAGAACAACTCCTTCCAGACGAAAGCCTTCTAGTGAGAGACCAAAGCCTTCCAGCAAGAGACCAACGTCTTCCAGTGAGAGACCAAAGCCTTCCAGTGAGAGACCAACGCCTTCCAGTGAGAGACCTACGCCTTCCAGTGAGAGACCTACGCCTTCCAGTGAGAGAACAAAGCCTTCTAGTGAGAGTCCAAAGCCTTCGGGTGATAGACCAACACCTTCCAGTGAGAGACAAACACCTTCCAGTGAGAGACCAACGCCTTCCAGTGAGAGACCAAAGCCTTCCAGTGAGAAACCAAAGCCTTCCAGTGAGAGACCAAAGCCTTCCAGTGAGAGACCAAAGCCTTCCAGACCAAAGCTTTCTAGTGAGAGACCAAAGCCTTCCAATGAGAGACCAAAGCCTTCCAGTGAGAGACCAAAGCATTCCAGACCAAAGCCTTCCAGTGAGAGACCAAAGCCTTCCAGTGAGAGACCAAAGCCTTCTAGTGAGAGACCAAAGACTTCTAGTGAGAGACCAAAGCCTTCCAGTGAGAGACCAAAGCCTTCTAGTGAGAGACCATGCCTTCCAGTGAGAGACCAAAGCCTTCCAATTAGAGACCAAAGCCTTCTAGTGAGAGACCAACGCCTTCCAGTGAGAGACCAAATCCTTCCAGTGAGAGACCAAAGCATTCCAGTGAGAGACCAAAGCCTTCCAGTGAGAGACCAAAGGCTTCCAGTGAGAGACCAAAGCCTTCCAGTGAGAGACCAACGCCTTCCAGTGAGAGACCAAAGCATTCTAGTGAGAGACCAACGCCTTGCAGTGAGAGACCAAAGCCTTCTAGTGAAAGACCACCGCCTTCTAGTGAGAGACCAAAGCCTTCCAGTGAGAGACCAAAGCCTTCCAGAACAACTCCTTCCAGACGAAAGCCTTCTAGTGAGAGACCAAAGCCTTCCAGCAAGAGACCAACGTCTTCCAGTGAGAGACCAAAGCCTTCCAGTGAGAGACCAACGCCTTCCAGTGAGAGACCTACGCCTTCCAGTGAGAGACCTACGCCTTCCAGTGAGAGAACAAAGCCTTCTAGTGAGAGTCCAAAGCCTTCGGGTGATAGACCAACACCTTCCAGTGAGAGACAAACACCTTCCAGTGAGAGACCAACGCCTTCCAGTGAGAGACCAAAGCCTTCCAGTGAGAAACCAAAGCCTTCCAGTGAGAGACCAAAGCCTTCCAGTGAGAGACCAAAGCCTTCCAGACCAAAGCTTTCTAGTGAGAGACCAAAGCCTTCCAATGAGAGACCAAAGCCTTCCAGTGAGAGACCAAAGCCTTCCAGACCAAAGCCTTCCAGTGAGAGACCAAAGCCTTCCAGTGAGAGACCAAAGCCTTCTAGTGAGAGACCAAAGACTTCTAGTGAGAGACCAAAGCCTTCCAGTGAGAGACCAAAGCCTTCTAGTGAGACACCAAAGCCTTCCAGTGAGAGACCAAAGCCTTCCAGACCAAAGCCTTCCAGTGAGAGACCAAAGCCTTCCAGTGAGGGACCAAAGCCTTCCAGTGAGAGACCAAAGCCTTCCAGTGGGAGACCAATGCCTTCCAGTGAGAGACCAAAGTCTTATAGTGAGAGACCAAAGCCTTCTCGTGAGAGACCAAAGCCTTCCAGTGAGAGAACAAAGCCTTCCAGTGAGAGACCAACACCTTCCAGTGAGAGACCAACACCTTACAGTGAGAGACCAAAGCCTTCCAGTGAGAGACCAAAGCCTCCCAGTGAAAGACCAATGCCTTCTAGTGAGAGACCAAAGCCTTCCAGCGAGAGAACAAAGCCTACCAGTGAGAGATCAAAGCCTTCCAGTGAGTGACCAAAGCCTTCCAGTGAGAGACCAACGCCATCCATTGAGTGACCAAACCCTTCCAGTGAGAAACCAAAGCCTTCCAGTGAGAGACCAAAGCCTTCCTATGAGAGACCAAAGCCTTCTAGACCAAAGCCTTCCACTGAGAGACCATAGCCTTCCACTGAGAGACCAAAGCCTTCTTGTGAGAGACCAAAGCCTTCTAGACCAAAGCCTTCCAGTGGGAGACCAAAGCCTTCCAGTGAGAGACCATGCATTCCAGTGAGAGACCAAAGCCTTCCAGTGAGAGACCAAAGCCTTCCAGTGAGAGACCAAAGCCTTCCAGTGAGAGACCATGCATTCCATTGAGAGACCAAAGCCTTCCAGTGAGAGACCATGCCTTCCAGTGAGAGACCAAAGCCTTCCAATTAGAGACCAAAGCCTTCTAGTGAGAGACCAACGCCTTCCAGTGAGAGACCAAATCCTTCCAGTGAGAGACCAAAGCATTCCAGTGAGAGACCAAAGCCTTCCAGTGAGAGACCAAAGGCTTCCAGTGAGAGACCAAAGCCTTCCAGTGAGAGACCAACGCCTTCCAGTGAGAGACCAAAGGCTTCCAGTGAGAGACCAAAGCCTTCCAGTGAGAGACCAACGCCTTCCAGTGAGAGACCAAAGCATTCTAGTGAGAGACCAACGCCTTGCAGTGAGAGACCAAAGCCTTCTAGTGAAAGACCACCGCCTTCTAGTGAGAGACCAATGCCTTCCAGTGAGAGACCAAAGCCTTCCAGACCAACTCCTTCCAGACGAAAGCCTTCTAGTGAGAGACCAAAGCCTTCCAGCAAGAGACCAACGTCTTCCAGTGAGAGACCAAAGCCTTCCAGTGAGAGACCAACGCCTTCCAGTGAGAGACCATGCATTCCATTGAGAGACCAAAGGCTTCTAGTGAGAGATCAACGCCTTCTCATGAGAGACCAACGCCTTCCAGTGAGAGAGCAAAGCCTTCCAGTGAGAGAGGAAAGCCTTCTAGTGAGAGACCAAAGCCTTCCAGTGAGAGACCAACGTCTTCCAGTGAGAGACCAACGCCATCCAGTGAGTGGCCAAACCCTTCCAGTGAGTGACCAAAGCCTTCCAGTGAGAGACCAACGCCATCCAGTGAGTAACCAAACCCTTCCAGTGAGAGACCAATACCTTCCAGTGAGAGACCAACACCTTCCAGTGAGAGACCAAAGCCTTCCAGTGAGAGACCAAAGCCTCCCAGTGAGAGACCAATGCCTTCTAGTGAGAGACCAAAGCCTTCCAGCGAGAGACCAAAGCCTACCAGTGAGAGATCAAAGCCTTCCAGTGAGTGATCAAAGCCTTCCAGTGAGAGACCAACGCCATCCAGTGAGTGACCAAACCCTTCCTTTGAGAAACCAAAGCCTTCCAGTGAGAGACCAAAGCCTTCCAATGAGAGACCAAAGACTTCCACTGAGAGACCATAGCCTTCCACTGAGAGACCAAAGCCTTCTTGTGAGAGAACAAAGCCTTCCAGACCAAAGCCTTCCAGTGGGAGACCAAAGCCTTCCAGTTAGAGACCAAAGCCTTCCAGTGAGAGACCAAAGCCTCCCAGTGAGAGACCAATGCCTTCCAGTGAGAGACCAAAGCCTTCCAGTTAGAGACCAAAGCCTTCTAGTGAGAGATCATGCATTCCAGTGAGAGACCAAAGCCTTCCAGTGAGAGACCAAAGCCTTCCAGTGAGAGATCATGCATTCCATTGAGAGACCAAAGCCTTCCAGTGAGAGACCATGCCTTCCAGTGAGAGACCAAAGCCTTCCAATTAGAGACCAAAGCCTTCTAGTGAGAGACCAAAGCCTTCCAGTGAGAGACCAAATCCTTCCAGTGAGAGACCAAAGCATTCCAGTGAGAGACCAAAGCCTTCCAGTGAGATATCAAAGGCTTCCAGTGAGAGACCAATGCCTTCCAGTGAGAGACCAACGCCTTCCAGTGAGAGACCAAAGCATTCTAGTGAGAGACCAACGCCTTGCAGTGAGAGACCAAAGCCTTCTAGTGAGAGACCACCGCCTTCTAGTGAGAGACAAATGCCTTCCAGTGAGAGACCAAAGCCTTCCAGACCAACGCCTTCCAGACGAAAGCCTTCTAGTGAGAGACCAAAGCCTTCCAGTGAGAGAGCAAAGCCTTCCAGTGAGAGACCAAAGCCTTCTAGTGAGAGACCAAAGCCTTCCAGTGAGAGACCAAAGCCTTCCAGTGAGAGACCAAAGCCTTCCAGACCAAAGCCTTCCAGTGAGAGACCAAAGCCTTCCAGTGAGGGATCAAAGCCTTCCAGTGAGAGACCAAAGCCTTCCAGTGGGAGACCAATGCCTTCCAGTGAGAGACCAAAGCCTTCTAGTGAGAGACCAAAGCCTTCCTTTGAGAGACCAAAGCCTTCTAGTGAGAGACCAAAGCCTTCCTTTGAGAGACCAAAGCCTTCCAGACCAAAGCCTTCCAGTGAGAGACCAAAGCCTTCCAGTGAGAGACCAAAGCCTTCTAGTGAGAGACCACCGCCTTCTAGTGAGAGACCAATGCCTTCCAGTGAGAGACCAAAGCCTTCCAGTGAGAGACCAAAGCCTTCCAGACCAAAGCCTTCCAGTGAGAGACCAAAGCCTTCCAGTGAGGGACCAAAGCCTTCCAGTGAGAGACCAAAGCCTTCCAGTGGGAGACCAATGCCTTCCAGTGAGAGACCAAAGCCTTATAGTGAGAGACCAAAGCCTTCGTGTGAGAGACCAAAGCCTTCCAGTGAGAGACCAAAGCCTTCCAGACCAAAGCCTTCCAGTGAGAGACCAAAGCCTTCCAGTGAGAGACCAAAGCCTTCCAGTGAGAGACCAACGCCTTGCAGTGAGAGACCAAAGCCTTCTATTGAGAGACCAACGCCTTCTCATGAGAGACCAACGCCTTCCAGTGAGAGAGCAAAGCCTTCCAGTGAGAGAGCAAAGCCTTCCAGTGAGAGAGGAAAGCCTTCTAGTGAGAGACCAAAGCCTTCCAGTGAGAGACCAACGCCTTCCAGTGAGAGACCAACGCCATCCAGTGAGTGACCAAACCCTTCCAGTGAGTGACCAAAGCCTTCCAGTGAGAGACCAACGCCATCCAGTGAGTGACCAAACCCTTCCAGTGAGAGACCAATACCTTCCAGTGAGAGACCAACACCTTCCATTGAGAGACCAAAGCCTTCCAGTGAGAGACCAAAGCCTTCCTTTGAGAGACCAAAGCCTTCCAGACCAAAGCCTTCCAGTGAGAGACCAAAGCCTTCCAGTGAGGGACCAAAGCCTTCCAGTGAGAGACCAACGCCATCCAGTGAGTGACCAAACCCTTCCAGTGAGAGACCAATACCTTCCAGTGAGAGACCAACACCTTCCAGTGAGAGACCAAAGCCTTCCAGTGAGAGACCAAAGCCTTCCAGTGAGAGACCAAAGCCTTCCAGACCAAAGCCTTCTAGTGAGAGACCAAAGCCTTCCAGTGAGAGACCAAAGCCTTCCTTTGAGAGACCAAAGCCTTCCAGACCAAAGCCTTCCAGTGAGAGACCAAAGCCTTCCAGTGAGGGACCAAAGCCTTCTAGTGAGAGACCAAAGCCTTAGAGTGAGAGACCAAAGCCTTCCAGTGAGAGACCAGAGCCTTCCAGACCAAAGCCTTCCAGTGAGAGACCAAAGCCTTCCAGTGAGGACCAAAGCCTTCCAGTGAGAGACCAAAGCCTTCCAGTGGGAGACCAATGCCTTCCAGTGCGAGACCAAAGCCTTATAGTGAGAGACCAAAGCCTTCGTGTGAGAGACCAAAGCCTTCCAGTGAGAGACCAAAGCCTTCCAGACCAAAGCCTTCCAGTGAGAGACCAAAGCCTTCCAGACCAATGCCTTCCAGTGAGAGACCGAAGCCTTCCAGTGAGAGACCAAAGCCTTCTAGTGAGAGACCAAAGCCTTCTAGTGAGAGACCAAAGCCTTCGTGTGAGAGACCAAAGCCTTCTAGTGAGAGACCAAAGCCTTCCAGTGAGAGACCAAAGCCTTCCAGTGAGGGACCAAAGCCTTCCAGTCAGAGACCAAAGCCTTCCAGTGGGAGACCAATGCCTTCCAGTGAGAGACCAAAGACTTCCAGCTAGAGACCAAAACCTTCCAGTGAGAGACCAAAGGCTTCCAGTGAGAGACCAAAGTCTTCCAGTGAGAGACCAACGCCTTCCAGTGAGAGAGCAAAGCCTTCCAGTGAGAGACCAACACCTTCCAGTGAGAGACCAAAGCCTTCAGTGAGAGAGCAAAGCCTTCCAGTGAGAGACCAACACCTTCCAGTGAGAGACCAAAGACTTCCAGCTAGAGACCAAAGCCTTCTTGTGAGAGTCCAAAGCCTTCCAGACCAAAGCCTTCCAGTGAGAGACCTACGCCTTCCAGTGAGAAACCTACGCCTTCCAGTGAGAGAACAAAGCCTTCTAGTGAGAGACCAAAGCCTTTGGGTGATAGACCAATGCCTTCCAGTGAGAGACAAACACCTTCCAGTGAGAGACCAAAGCCTTCCAGTGAGAGACCAAAGCCTTCCAGTGAGAGACCAAAGCCTTCCAGTGAGAGACCAAAGCCTTCCAGACCAAAGCCTTCTAGTGAGAGACCAAAGCCTTCCAGTGAGAGACCAAAGCCTTCCTTTGAGAGACCAAAGCCTTCCAGACCAAAGCCTTCCAGTGAGAGACCAAAGCCTTCCAGTGAGAGACCAAAGCCTTCTAGTGAGAGACCAAAGCCTTCGAGTGAGAGACCAAAGCCTTCCAGTGAGAGACCAAAGCCTTCCAGACCAAAGCCTTCCAGTGAGAGACCAAAGCCTTCCAGTGAGGGACCAAAGCCTTCCAGTGAGAGACCAAAGCCTTCCAGTGGGAGACCAATGCCTTCCAGTGAGAGACCAAAGCCTTCCAGTGAGAGACCAAAGCCTTCCAGTGAGAGACCAAAGCCTTCCAGACCAAAGCCTTCTAGTGAGAGACCAAAGCCTTCAGTGAGAGACCAAAGCCTTCCTTTGAGAGACCAAAGCCTTCCAGACCAAAGCCTTCCAGTGAGAGACCAAAGCCTTCCAGTGAGGGACCAAAGCCTTCTAGTGAGAGACCAAAGCCTTCGAGTGAGAGACCAAAGCCTTCCAGTGAGAGACCAGAGCCTTCCAGACCAAAGCCTTCCAGTGAGAGACCAAAGCCTTCCAGTGAGGGACCAAAGCCTTCCAGTGAGAGACCAAAGCCTTCCAGTGGGAGACCAATGCCTTCCAGTGCGAGACCAAAGCCTTATAGTGAGAGACCAAAGCCTTCGTGTGAGAGACCAAAGCCTTCCAGTGAGAGACCAAAGCCTTCCAGACCAAAGCCTTCCAGTGAGAGACCAAAGCCTTCCAGACCAATGCCTTCCAGTGAGAGACCCGAAGCCTTCCAGTGAGAGACCAAAGCCTTCTAGTGAGAGACCAAAGCCTTCTAGTGAGAGACCAAAGCCTTCGTGTGAGAGACCAAAGCCTTCTAGTGAGAGACCAAAGCCTTCCAGTGAGAGACCAAAGCCTTCCAGTGAGGGACCAAAGCCTTCCAGTCAGAGACCAAAGCCTTCCAGTGGGAGACCAATGCCTTCCAGTGAGAGACCAAAGACTTCCAGCTAGAGACCAAAACCTTCCAGTGAGAGACCAAAGGCTTCCAGTGAGAGACCAAAGTCTTCCAGTGAGAGACCAACGCCTTCCAGTGAGAGAGCAAAGCCTTCCAGTGAGAGACCAACACCTTCCAGTGAGAGACCAAAGCCTTCCAGTGAGAGAGCAAAGCCTTCCAGTGAGAGACCAACACCTTCCAGTGAGAGACCAAAGACTTCCAGCTAGAGACCAAAGCCTTCTTGTGAGAGTCCAAAGCCTTCCAGACCAAAGCCTTCCAGTGAGAGACTTACGCCTTCCAGTGAGAGACCTACGCCTTCCAGTGAGAAACCTACGCCTTCCAGTGAGAGAACAAAGCCTTCTAGTGAGAGACCAAAGCCTTTGGGTGATAGACCAATGCCTTCCAGTGAGAGACAAACACCTTCCAGTGAGAGACCAAAGCCTTCCAGTGAGAGACCAAAGCCTTCCAGTGAGAGACCAAAGCCTTCCAGTGAGAGACCAAAGCCTTCCAGACCAAAGCCTTCTAGTGAGAGACCAAAGCCTTCCAGTGAGAGACCAAAGCCTTCCTTTGAGAGACCAAAGCCTTCCAGACCAAAGCCTTCCAGTGAGAGACCAAAGCCTTCCAGTGAGAGACCAAAGCCTTCTAGTGAGAGACCAAAGCCTTCGAGTGAGAGACCAAAGCCTTCCAGTGAGAGACCAAAGCCTTCCAGACCAAAGCCTTCCAGTGAGAGACCAAAGCCTTCCAGTGAGGGACCAAAGCCTTCCAGTGAGAGACCAAAGCCTTCCAGTGGGAGACCAATGCCTTCCAGTGAGAGACCAAAGCCTTATAGTGAGAGACCAAAGCCTTCGTGTGAGAGACCAAAGCCTTCCAGTGAGAGACCAAAGCCTTCCAGACCAAAGTCTTCCAGTGAGAGACCAAAGCCTTCCAGTGAGAGACCAAAGCCTTCCAGACCAAAGCCTTCCAGTGAGAGACCAATGCCTTCCAGTGAGGGACCAAAGCCTTCCAGTGAGAGACCAAAGCCTTCCAGTGGGAGACCAATGCCTTCCAGTGAGAGACCAAAGCCTTATAGTGAGAGACCAAAGCCTTCTCGTGAGAGACCAAAGCCTTCCAGTGAGAGAACAAAGCCTTCCAGTGAGAGACCAACACCTTCCAGTGAGAGGCCAACAACTTCCAGTGAGAGACCAAAGCCTTCCATTTTGAGACCAAAGCCTTCTAGTGATAGACCAAAGCCTTCCACTGAGATACCAAAGCCTTCCACTGAGAGACCAAAATCCTTCCAGACCAAAGCCTTCCAGACCAAAGCCTTCCAGACCAATGCCTTCCACTGAGAGATCAAAGCCTTCCAGACCAAAGCCTTCCTGACCAGAGTATAAACACAAATTGCAAAGATTTACTGAGTTATAGTTCATGTAAGGAAATCAATCAATTGACTTGAAATCATTAGGCCCTAATCTATGGATTTCACATGACTGGGAATACAGATATGCATCGGTTGGTCACAGTTACCTTAAAGAAAAGGCAGGGGGCGTGGCTCAGAAAACCAGTCAGTATCTGGTGTGACCCCCATTTGGTCATGCAGAGTGACATCTCCTTCACATAGAGTTGATCAGGCTGTTGATTGTGGCCTGTGGAATGTTGTCCCACAATAACTGGGATATTTTCAGCTTCCAGGAATTGTGTCCAGATCCGTGCGACATGGGGCTGTGCATTATCATGCTGAAACATGAGGTGATGGATGTGGAGGAATTGCACAACAATGAGCCTCAGGATCTCATTACTGCATACCTGCATATCTGTCCATTCAAATTGCCATCGAATAAATTAAATTGTGTTCATTGTCCGAAGCTTATACCTGCCCATACCATAACCCCACGGCACCATGGGGCACTGTGTTCACAACATAGACATCTGTAAACCGCTTGCCTACACAACGCCATCTGCCATCTGCCGGTACAGTTGAAACTGGGATTAATCCGTGAAGAGCACACTTCTCCAGCGTACCAGTGGCCATCGAAGGTGAGCATGTGACCAATGAAGTCGTTTACGACGTGAAACTGCAGTCAGGTCAAGACCCTGGTGAGGAAGACGAGCACGCAGACAAGCTTCCCTGAGATGATTCCTGACAGTTGATGCAGAAATGATTTGATTGTTCTAACCCACTGTTTCATCAATTTGTCCGGGTGGCTGGTCTCAGACCATCCCCGAAAGGAGAAGAAGCCAGATGTAGGGGTCGTGGGCTGGCGTGATTACACGTGGTCTGCTTTTGTGAGGCTGGTTGGACGTTCTGCCAAATTCTCAAAAACAACTTAGCATTAAATTCTCAGCATGCCAAATGAACCCTTCCTCAAAACTTGAGACATCTGCTGCATTGGTGTATACATGCCTCTGTTCCTCTGTAGTCAGGTCTATACATGCCTCTGTAGTCAGGTCTATACATTCCTCTGTTCTACTGTAGTCAGGTCTATACATTCCTCTGTTCTACTGTAGTCAGGTCTATACATTCCTCTGTTCTACTGTAGTCAGGTCTATACATTCCTCTGTTCTACTGTAGTCAGGTCTATACATTCCTCTGTTCTACTGTAGTCAGGTCTATACATGCCTCTGTTCCTCTGTAGTCAGGTCTATACATTCCTCTGTTCTACTGTAGTCAGGTCTATACATTCCTCTGTTCTACTGTAGTCAGGTCTATACATTCCTCTGTTCTACTGTAGTCAGGTCTATACATGCCTCTGTTCTACTGTAGTCAGGTCTATACATTCCTCTGTTCTACTGTAGTCAGGTCTATACATTCCTCTGTTCTACTGTAGTCAGGTCTATACATTCCTCTGTTCTACTGTAGTCAGGTCTATACATTCCTCTGTTCTACTGTAGTCAGGTCTATACATTCCTCTGTTCTACTGTAGTCAGGTCTATACATGCCTCTGTTCCTCTGTAGTCAGGTCTATACATTCCTCTGTTCTACTGTAGTCAGGTCTATACATTCCTCTGTTCTACTGTAGTCAGGTCTATACATTCCTCTGTTCTACTGTAGTCAGGTCTATACATTCCTCTGTTCTACTGTAGTCAGGTCTATACATTCCTCTGTTCTACTGTAGTCAGGTCTATACATTCCTCTGTTCTACTGTAGTCAGGTCTATACATTCCTCTGTTCTACTGTAGTCAGGTCTATACATTCCTCTGTTCTACTGTAGTCAGGTCTATACATTCCTCTGTTCTACTGTAGTCAGGTCTATACATTCCTCTGTTCTACTGTAGTCAGGTCTATACATTCCTCTGTTCTACTGTAGTCAGGTCTATACATTCCTCTGTTCTACTGTAGTCAGGTCTATACATTCCTCTGTTCTACTGTAGTCAGGTCTATACATTCCTCTGTTCTACTGTAGTCAGGTCTATACATTCCTCTGTTCTACTGTAGTCAGGTCTATACATTCCTCTGTTCTACTGTAGTCAGGTCTATACATTCCTCTGTTCTACTGTAGTCAGGTCTATACATTCCTCTGTTCTACTGTAGTCAGGTCTATACATTCCTCTGTTCTACTGTAGTCAGGTCTATACATTCCTCTGTTCTACTGTAGTCAGGTCTATACATTCCTCTGTTCTACTGTAGTCAGGTCTATACATTCCTCTGTTCTACTGTAGTCAGGTCTATACATTCCTCTGTTCTACTGTAGTCAGGTCTATACATTCCTCTGTTCTACTGTAGTCGGGTCTATACATTCCTCTGTTCTACTGTAGTCAGGTCTATACATTCCTCTGTTCTACTGTAGTCAGGTCTATACATTCCTCTGTAGTCAGGTCTATACATTCCTCTGTTCTACTGTAGTCAGGTCTATACATTCCTCTGTTCTACTGTAGTCAGGTCTATACATTCCTCTGTTCTACTGTAGTCGGGTCTATACATTCCTCTGTAGTCAGGTCTATACATTCCTCTGTAGTCAGGTCTATACATTCCTCTGGTCTACTGTAGTCAGGTCTATACATTCCTCTGTTCTACTGTAGTCAGGTCTATACATTCCTCTGTTCTACTGTAGTCGGGTCTATACATTCCTCTGTAGTCAGGTCTATACATTCCTCTGTTCTACTGTAGTCAGGTCTATACATTCCTCTGTTCTACTGTAGTCAGGTCTATACATTCCTCTGTTCTACTGTAGTCAGGTCTATACATTCCTCTGTTCTACTGTAGTCAGGTCTATACATTCCTCTGTTCTACTGTAGTCAGGTCTATACATTCCTCTGTTCTACTGTAGTCAGGTCTATACATTCCTCTGTTCTACTGTAGTCAGGTCTATACATTCCTCTGTTCTACTGTAGTCAGGTCTATACATTCCTCTGTTCTACTGTAGTCAGGTCTATACATTCCTCTGTTCTACTGTAGTCAGGTCTATACATTCCTCTGTTCTACTGTAGTCAGGTCTATACATTCCTCTGTTCTACTGTAGTCAGGTCTATACATTCCTCTGTTCTACTGTAGTCAGGTCTATACATTCCTCTGTTCTACTGTAGTCAGGTCTATACATTCCTCTGTTCTACTGTAGTCAGGTCTATACATTCCTCTGTTCTACTGTAGTCAGGTCTATACATTCCTCTGTTCTACTGTAGTCAGGTCTATACATTCCTCTGTTCTACTGTAGTCAGGTCTATACATTCCTCTGTTCTACTGTAGTCAGGTCTATACATTCCTCTGTTCTACTGTAGTCAGGTCTATACATTCCTCTGTTCTACTGTAGTCAGGTCTATACATTCCTCTGTTCTACTGTAGTCAGGTCTATACATTCCTCTGTTCTACTGTAGTCAGGTCTATACATTCCTCTGTTCTACTGTAGTCAGGTCTATACATTCCTCTGTTCTACTGTAGTCAGGTCTATACATTCCTCTGTTCTACTGTAGTCGGGTCTATACATTCCTCTGTTCTACTGTAGTCAGGTCTATACATTCCTCTGTTCTACTGTAGTCAGGTCTATACATTCCTCTGTAGTCAGGTCTATACATTCCTCTGTTCTACTGTAGTCAGGTCTATACATTCCTCTGTTCTACTGTAGTCAGGTCTATACATTCCTCTGTTCTACTGTAGTCGGGTCTATACATTCCTCTGTAGTCAGGTCTATACATTCCTCTGTAGTCAGGTCTATACATTCCTCTGGTCTACTGTAGTCAGGTCTATACATTCCTCTGTTCTACTGTAGTCAGGTCTATACATTCCTCTGTTCTACTGTAGTCGGGTCTATACATTCCTCTGTAGTCAGGTCTATACATTCCTCTGTTCTACTGTAGTCAGGTCTATACATTCCTCTGTTCTACTGTAGTCAGGTCTATACATTCCTCTGTTCTACTGTAGTCAGGTCTATACATTCCTCTGTTCTACTGTTGTCAGGTCTATACATTCCTCTGTTCTACTGTAGTCAGGTCTATACATTCCTCTGTTCTACTGTAGTCAGGTCTATACATTCCTCTGTAGTCAGGTCTATACATTCCTCTGTTCTACTGTAGTCAGGTCTATACATTCCTCTGTTCTACTGTAGTCAGGTCTATACATTCCTCTGTTCTACTGTAGTCAGGTCTATACATTCCTCTGTTCTACTGTAGTCAGGTCTATACATTCCTCTGTTCTACTGTAGTCAGGTCTATACATTCCTCTGTTCTACTGTAGTCAGGTCTATACATTCCTCTGTTCTACTGTAGTCAGGTCTATACATTCCTCTGTAGTCAGGTCTATACATTCCTCTGTTCTACTGTAGTCAGGTCTATACATTCCTCTGTTCTACTGTAGTCAGGTCTATACATTCCTCTGTTCTACTGTAGTCAGGTCTATACATTCCTCTGTTCTACTGTAGTCAGGTCTATACATTCCTCTGTTCTACTGTTGTCAGGTCTATACATTCCTCTGTTCTACTGTAGTCGGGTCTATACATTCCTCTGTAGTCAGGTCTATACATTCCTCTGTTCTACTGTAGTCGGGTCTATACATTCCTCTGTTCTACTGTAGTCAGGTCTATACATTCCTCTGTTCTACTGTAGTCAGGTCTATACATTCCTCTGTTCTACTGTAGTCAGGTCTATACATTCCTCTGTTCTACTGTAGTCAGGTCTATACATTCCTCTGTAGTCGGGTCTATACATTCCTCTGTTCTACTGTAGTCAGGTCTATACATTCCTCTGTAGTCAGGTCTATACATTCCTCTGTTCTACTGTAGTCAGGTCTATACATTCCTCTGTTCTACTGTAGTCAGGTCTATACATTCCTCTGTAGTCAGGTCTATACATTCCTCTGTTCTACTGTAGTCAGGTCTATACATTCCTCTGTTCTACTGTAGTCAGGTCTATACATTACTCTGTAGTCAGGTCTATACATTCCTCTGTAGTCAGGTCTATACATTCCTCTGTAGTCAGGTCTATACATTCCTCTGTAGTCAGGTCTATACATTCCTCTGTTCTACTGTAGTCAGGTCTATACATTCCTCTGTTCTACTGTAGTCAGGTCTATACATTCCTCTGTTCTACTGTAGTCAGGTCTATACATTCCTCTGTAGTCAGGTCTATACATTCCTCTGTTCTACTGTAGTCAGGTCTATACATTCCTCTGTTCTACTGTAGTCAGGTCTATACATTCCTCTGTAGTCAGGTCTATACATTCCTCTGTTCTACTGTAGTCAGGTCTATACATTCCTCTGTAGTCAGGTCTATACATTCCTCTGTTCTACTGTAGTCAGGTCTATACATTCCTCTGTTCTACTGTAGTCAGGTCTATACATTCCTCTGTTCTACTGTAGTCAGGTCTATACATTCCTCTGTTCTACTGTAGTCAGGTCTATACATTCCTCTGTTCTACTGTAGTCAGGTCTATACATTCCTCTGTTCTACTGTAGTCAGGTCTATACATTCCTCTGTTCTACTGTAGTCAGGTCTATACATTCCTCTGTAGTCAGGTCTATACATTCCTCTGTTCTACTGTAGTCAGGTCTATACATTCCTCTGTTCTACTGTAGTCAGGTCTATACATTCCTCTGTTCTACTGTAGTCAGGTCTATACATTACTCTGTAGTCAGGTCTATACATTCCTCTGTAGTCAGGTCTATACATTCCTCTGTAGTCAGGTCTATACATTCCTCTGTAGTCAGGTCTATACATTCCTCTGTTCTACTGTAGTCAGGTCTATACATTCCTCTGTTCTACTGTAGTCAGGTCTATACATTCCTCTGTTCTACTGTAGTCAGGTCTATACATTCCTCTGTAGTCAGGTCTATACATTCCTCTGTTCTACTGTAGTCAGGTCAATACATTCCTCTGTTCTACTGTAGTCAGGTCTATACATTCCTCTGTTCTACTGTAGTCAGGTCTATACATTCCTCTGTTCTACTGTAGTCAGGTCTATACATTCCTCTGTAGTCAGGTCTATACATTCCTCTGTTCTACTGTAGTCAGGTCTATACATTCCTCTGTTCTACTGTAGTCAGGTCTATACATTCCTCTGTAGTCGGGTCTATACATTCCTCTGTTCTACTGTAGTCAGGTCTATACATTCCTCTGTTCTACTGTAGTCAGGTCTATACATTCCTCTGTTCTACTGTTGTCAGGTCTATACATTCCTCTGTTCTACTGTAGTCAGGTCTATACATTCCTCTGTAGTCAGGTCTATACATTCCTCTGTTCTACTGTAGTCGGGTCTATACATTCCTCTGTTCTACTGTAGTCAGGTCTATACATTCCTCTGTTCTACTGTAGTCAGGTCTATACATTCCTCTGTTCTACTGTAGTCAGGTCTATACATTCCTCTGTTCTACTGTAGTCAGGTCTATACATTCCTCTGTTCTACTGTAGTCAGG
The DNA here is from genome assembly GCF_036934945.1 of Oncorhynchus masou masou. NCBI lineage: Eukaryota > Metazoa > Chordata > Actinopteri > Salmoniformes > Salmonidae > Oncorhynchus > Oncorhynchus masou. Next base: position 91,609 of record NW_027006703.1, read on the forward strand.
TCTATACATTCCTCTGTTCTACTGTAGTCAGGTCTATACATTCCTCTGTTCTACTGTAGTCAGGTCTATACATTCCTCTGTTCTACTGTAGTCAGGTCTATACATTCCTCTGTTCTACTGTAGTCAGGTCTATACATTCCTCTGTTCTACTGTAGTCAGGTCTATACATTCCTCTGTTCTACTGTAGTCAGGTCTATACATTCCTCTGTTCTACTGTAGTCAGGTCTATACATTCCTCTGTAGTCAGGTCTATACATTCCTCTGTTCTACTGTAGTCAGGTCTATACATTCCTCTGTTCTACTGTAGTCAGGTCTATACATTCCTCTGTTCTACTGTAGTCAGGTCTATACATTACTCTGTAGTCAGGTCTATACATTCCTCTGTAGTCAGGTCTATACATTCCTCTGTAGTCAGGTCTATACATTCCTCTGTAGTCAGGTCTATACATTCCTCTGTTCTACTGTAGTCAGGTCTATACATTCCTCTGTTCTACTGTAGTCAGGTCTATACATTCCTCTGTTCTACTGTAGTCAGGTCTATACATTCCTCTGTAGTCAGGTCTATACATTCCTCTGTTCTACTGTAGTCAGGTCAATACATTCCTCTGTTCTACTGTAGTCAGGTCTATACATTCCTCTGTTCTACTGTAGTCAGGTCTATACATTCCTCTGTTCTACTGTAGTCAGGTCTATACATTCCTCTGTAGTCAGGTCTATACATTCCTCTGTTCTACTGTAGTCAGGTCTATACATTCCTCTGTTCTACTGTAGTCAGGTCTATACATTCCTCTGTAGTCGGGTCTATACATTCCTCTGTTCTACTGTAGTCAGGTCTATACATTCCTCTGTTCTACTGTAGTCAGGTCTATACATTCCTCTGTTCTACTGTTGTCAGGTCTATACATTCCTCTGTTCTACTGTAGTCAGGTCTATACATTCCTCTGTAGTCAGGTCTATACATTCCTCTGTTCTACTGTAGTCGGGTCTATACATTCCTCTGTTCTACTGTAGTCAGGTCTATACATTCCTCTGTTCTACTGTAGTCAGGTCTATACATTCCTCTGTTCTACTGTAGTCAGGTCTATACATTCCTCTGTTCTACTGTAGTCAGGTCTATACATTCCTCTGTTCTACTGTAGTCAGGTCTATACATTCCTCTGTTCTACTGTAGTCAGGTCTATACATTCCTCTGTTCTACTGTAGTCAGGTCTATACATTCCTCTGTTCTACTGTAGTCAGGTCTATACATTCCTCTGTTCTACTGTAGTCAGGTCTATACATTCCTCTGTTCTACTGTAGTCAGGTCTATACATTCCTCTGTTCTACTGTAGTCAGGTCTATACATTCCTCTGTTCTACTGTAGTCAGGTCTATACATTCCTCTGTTCTACTGTAGTCAGGTCTATACATTCCTCTGTTCTACTGTAGTCAGGTCTATACATTCCTCTGTTCTACTGTAGTCAGGTCTATACATTCCTCTGTTCTACTGTAGTCAGGTCTATACATTCCTCTGTTCTACTGTAGTCAGGTCTATACATTCCTCTGTTCTACTGTAGTCAGGTCTATACATTCCTCTGTTCTACTGTAGTCAGGTCTATACATTCCTCTGTTCTACTGTAGTCAGGTCTATACATTCCTCTGTTCTACTGTAGTCAGGTCTATACATTCCTCTGTTCTACTGTAGTCAGGTCTATACATTCCTCTGTTCTACTGTAGTCAGGTCTATACATTCCTCTGTAGTCAGGTCTATACATTCCTCTGTTCTACTGTAGTCAGGTCTATACATTACTCTGTAGTCAGGTCTATACATTCCTCTGTAGTCAGGTCTATACATTCCTCTGTAGTCAGGTCTATACATTCCTCTGTAGTCAGGTCTATACATTCCTCTGTTCTACTGTAGTCAGGTCTATACATTCCTCTGTTCTACTGTAGTCAGGTCTATACATTCCTCTGTTCTACTGTAGTCAGGTCTATACATTCCTCTGTTCTACTGTAGTCAGGTCTATACATTCCTCTGTTCTACTGTAGTCAGGTCTATACATTCCTCTGTTCTACTGTAGTCAGGTCTATACATTCCTCTGTTCTACTGTAGTCAGGTCTATACATTCCTCTGTAGTCAGGTCTATACATTCCTCTGTAGTCAGGTCTATACATTCCTCTGTTCTACTGTAGTCAGGTCTATACATTCCTCTACTGTAGTCAGGTCTATACATTCCTCTGTTCTACTGTAGTCAGGTCTATACATTCCTCTGTAGTCAGGTCTATACATTCCTCTGTTCTACTGTAGTCAGGTCTATACATTCCTCTGTTCTACTGTAGTCAGGTCTATACATTCCTCTGTTCTACTGTAGTCGGGTCTATACATTCCTCTGTAGTCAGGTCTATACATTCCTCTGTTCTACTGTAGTCAGGTCTATACATTCCTCTGTTCTACTGTAGTCAGGTCTATACATTCCTCTGTAGTCAGGTCTATACATTCCTCTGTTCTACTGTAGTCAGGTCTATACATTCCTCTGTTCTACTCTAGTCGGGTCTATACATTCATTCATTGTGTTGTGTGAATTATTATATATATTTTGCACATTTTAGAGTGGCCTTTTATTGTGCCCAGCACAAGGTGCACCTGTGTTATGATCATGCTGTTTAATCAGCTTCTTGATATGTCACACCTGTCAGGTGGATGGATTGTCTTGTCAAAGGAGGAATGCTCACTAACAGGGATGGAAACGCATTTGTGCCCATTTCAGAGAAATAAGCTTTTTGATTGTATTTTATTTCAGCTCATGAATCATGGGACTAACACTTTAAATATTGCGTACATTTTTTTGTTCAGTATATTTGACCATTTTAATTGGTGTGGAAACTATTAAAATATATATAACTGTCTTTTCATAAAAGCATAGCTGTTATGACATGTTTTGCCGCTTCTCGAGGAGTCGGCGAGAATTTCAGCTCATTATTTTACCCACTTTGAACAGCGAGAAAACGGGTCCTATAGACTGATGCAAATGTTCTCCTCCAATCTGAAAATGACCTTTCCTCTGTTTATTTGGTGTTTCACATACTGTGGTGGTTTGAATGAAACATAAAAACAAGAGAATTATCTAGTCAAACATTACCCTTCGACAAGGTTCTCTAACAGTATGGCTCTAACAGAGTGGCTTTAAGTGTTATTCTGAAATATCTAACAGTGTGGCTCTAACTGTTATTCTGTTATATCTAACAGTGTGGCTTTACCTGTTATTCTGTTATATCTAACAGTGTGGCTTAAAGGATCCATTTAGGTATCAAAACAAAAACACTACCATTCAAAGGTTTTGGGTCACTTAGAAATGTCCTTGTTTTTACAGAAAAGTACATTTGTTTGTCCATTAAAATAACATCAAATTGATCAGAACTACAGTGTAGACATTGTTAATGTTGTAAATTATTATTGTAGCTGTAAATGGCCGATTTTTAATATAATATCTACATAGGCGTACAGATGCCATTATCAGCAACCATCACTCCTGTGTTCCAATGGCACATTGTGTTAGCTAATCCAAGTGTATCATTTAAAACGATAATTGATCGTTAGAAAACCCTTTTGCAATTATGTTAGCACAGCTGAAAACTGTTGTGCTCATTAAAGAAGCAATACAACTCTCCTTCTTTAGACAAGTTGGAGCATCAGCATTTGTGGTTCAGTTACAGGCTCAAAATGGCCAGAAACAAAGACCTTTCCTCTGAAACTTGTCAGTCTATTCTTGTTCTGGGAAATAAAGGCTATTCCATGCGAGAAATTGCCAAGAAACTGAAAATCTCGTACAACGCTGTGTACTACTCTCTTCACAGAACAGTGCAAACTGGCTCTAACCAGAATAGAAAGAGGAGTAAGAGACCCCGGTACACAACTGAGCAAAAGGACAAGTACATTAGAGTATCTAGTTTGAGAAACAGACGCCTCACAAGTCCTCAACTGGCAGCTTCATTGAATAGTACCCGCAGAACACCAGTCTCAAAGTCAACAGCGAACAGGCGACTCTGGGATGCTGGCCTTCTAGACAGAGTTGCAAAGAAAAAGCCATATCTCAGACTGGCCAATAAAAAGAAAAGATTAAAATGGTAAAAGAACACAGACACTGGACAGAGGAACTCTGCCTAGAAGGCCAGCATCCAGGAGTCGCCTCTTCACTGTTGACGTTGAGACTGGTGTTTTGCGGGTACATAATACAGAAAACATCTTGGAGTCATTTTACCTTATGATCTGTGAACATTTAGTGATATGACCCATTTTATACATAGACATTATAGGTCATTAACCATTCTCGTTCTTTAGGATTGTACATTCAGCAAATCACCAGCATCAAGTTCCCTTTGAATCCATGTACCATTCAAAGTGGTTGTGCTGATAAAATTGTGTCATATCTTCAGAATTAGCAGAGAGCCAACTGTGGAAATGTGATGTACTTGTAGAGTTGTTTGAGATAATATGTCTTACAATGAACACAATCTAAAAAGGTAGTTTTGAGATTTTCATATTAATAGTTTTAATGTTGAACAAATGAATGTGACAATGTGTTTTTCAGAATCTAGACAAACTCCATATGTTAAGGTTGACAGGAGTATAAAGTTGAGTGATAGGGCATCATTTAGATTTCCTCCTAAATAGACCCAAACGTAATTATTTTTCATGAAATGGACATAAACAATTACTGATAATGTTACCCCAGTTTTAGAACGTTCTGGAACATTTTTGTATACATTTCTGAGCTGTACTCACTTTTGAGGATAAACACTCAAGTATGTAGTACAAATACTATGACCAAAGGAAAGTTCAATTCTACGAATTTACTTAGTAATGTTGAGAGCTCTAAATCCATCTGAGAATGTCACAGCGAAATGAAACGACTGTTGTTGCATCCGCCCATTTCATATGTGAGTTTTACAGACACAGGGACTCGTTACAAATCTACGGTAGCAGCAGCACCTGATCACCAGACGATGATTCAACAAGGTCATGTACTTAACTTATTGAATTAAACAGTAACCAATCAAATGTGTCTTGTGGGTTGGGTTGATGGCCCGTTGGCCCGGGTGGGTGGAGACTTCAAGGTTCGGACACTTTTTTTGAATTATCACCTAAAATGACATTCCCAAATCTAACTACCTGTAGCTCAGGACCTGAGGCAAGGATATGCATATTCATGATACCATTTGAAAAGGAAACACTTTGAAGTTTGTGGAAATGTGAAAGTAGGAGAATATAACACATTTGATCCGGTAAAAGATGTGAAATGTGAAAGTAATGTAGGAGAATATAACACATTAGATCCGGTAAAAGATAATACAAAGAAAACATTTTTTTGTACCATCATCTTTGAAATTCAAGAGGAAGGCCATAATGTATTCCAGGCGCAATTTAGATGTTGGCCACTAGATGGCAGCAGTGTATTTGTTTTAGATTGATCCAATGAACCATTGCATATCTGTTCAAATGTTGTATCAAGACTGCCCAAATGTGCCTAATTAGTTTGTTAATACATCCTGTCTAGAACCAGCCCTTGACAGGACTCCTTAATAAAAATCTCAATATTTACTTCACAAACACTAATTGTACCAGTTGCCTGCACATAGCATGGCCACATAGTACTGCCACTCTGCAGTAGTTGGGAGCTGAACACACAGTGCTGAACATTTAGCAACACGCAGTGACCCAGAGCCGACTGGTGGAGATTACACATACTGACTCAAATTGTTTTATTTATTATCAAAATAAACTAGCTGGTAACTTTACAAGTAAAGTTGTGGGATTTGCCAAAGCTCTTTAAAAGGATGTTTGCAGTAGTGGAAGAAGTTTGAAAAGTGTTTATTTAATTATGTTATATAGTATAGTGACATCCCTTCAAATTACCACCGATAGTCAGTACTGGTCAGTAGTTGTGGTCTGTAGATGTGTAGTCAAATCAAATCCAATTTTATTGGTCACATACACATGGTTAGCAGATGTTATTGCGAGTGTAACGAAATGCTTGTGCTTCTAGTTCCGACCGTGCAGTAATATCTAACAAGTAACAATTTCACAACAACTACCTAATACACACAAGTGTAAAGGAATGAATAAGAATATGTATATGTACATATGGATGAGCGATGGCAAAACAGCATAGGCAAGATGAAGTAGATGGTATATAGTACAGTATATACATATGAGGTGAGTAATGTAGGGTATGTAAACACGATATAAAGTGGCATTGTTTAAAGTGGCTAGTGATATATTTATTACACAAATTTTGAATTATTAAAGTGTCTGGAGTTGAGTCAGTATGTTCGCAGCAGCCATTCAATGTTAGTGGTTGCTGTTTAACAGTCTGATGGCCTTGAGATAGAAGCTGTTTTTCAGTCTCTCGGTCTCAGCTTTGATGCACCTGTACTGACCTCGCCTTCTGGATGGTAGCGGGGTGAACAGGCAGTGACTCGGGTGGTTGTTGTCCTTGATGATCTTTTTGGCATTCCATCGGGTGGTATATGTGTCCTGGAGGGCAGGTAGTTTGCCCCTCGGTGATGCGTTGTGCAGACCTCACTACACTCTTGAAGCATGTGGGAACAGCAGCCTGGGATAGGGATTGATTGAATATGTCTGTAAACACACCAGCCAGATGGTCTGTGCATGCTCTGAGGACACGGCTGGGGATGTCGTCTGGGCAGGCAGCCTTGCGGGGGTTAACACGTTTAATAAATGTTTTATTCACATTGGCTGCGGTGAAGGAAAGCCGGCAGGTTTTGGTAGCGGGCCATGTCAGTGGCACTGTATTGTCCTCAAAGCGAGCAAAGAAGTTGTTTAGTCTGTCTGGGAGCAAGACATCGGGGCTGGTTTCCTTTTTGTAGTCCGTGATTGACTGTAGACCCTGCCACATACATCTCGTGTTTGAGCCGTTGAATTGCGACTCTACTTTGGCTCTATACTGACGCTTAGCTTGATTGATTGCCTTTCGGAGGGAATAGCAACACTGTTTGTATTCGGTCATGTTTCCAGTCACACTGCCATGATTAAAAGCAGTGGTTCGCTCTTTGCTGCCATCAAACCATGGTTTAATGCTGCCATCAATCCATGGTTTAATGCTGCCATCATGCCAGGTTTCTGGTTTGGGAAAGTTTTAATAGTCACCGTGGTCAATATGCTGATTAAATTTGGATGTTTTCAGATTAGCCTTGTTTAAATCCCCAGTTACAATGAATGCCATCTAGGACCTCTATAACAGGCGGTGTCAGAGGAAGGCCCTAATAATTGTCAAAGACTCCAGTCACCCTAGTCATAGACTGTTCTCTCTGCTTCCGCATGGCAAGCGGCGCAGGAGCGGTTCTCCGGTTGTCGAGTCGGAGTCAGAGGCCGAGCCTTCTCTGGTCTCTACTCTTCCCGTTACGGAGTCTGAGACTCCGAAGCTTCCCACCATTAGCTCTGACAAGTTGAAAACCCTAGTCATTGGCCACTCCATTATCTGCAGTATTAGACTTAAAACGAATCATCCAGCGATCATACACTATTTTACCAGGGGGCAGGGCTACCGACGTTAAGGCTAATCTGAAGATGGTGCTGGCTAAAGCTAAAACTGCTGCTCGATCATTTTATTTTTCCAACCTAATTGAGGAGAATAGGGAATTTTTGATACGGTCGCAAAGCTACAGTAACTAAAAGCAATAATCAATAAGAGAGGATATCTTTCCCACTAAGCAGTAATACATGATCATAAGAAAGCAAATTACGGACTCAACTTTAAATCAGCGTATTTCTCCAAAGCTCAGAGCACGACTTATGTTTGGGTGTTGTTGAACGCTGTTCAATGCTGAAACCTGAACTCAAGACCTCGGTTTAAAAGCTGACAGTGTTTTTAAATACTTTATTTTATTTTGGATCCTGCGGCTCTGTTGGGTTAAATTGCTGTGAGCACTGCTATCTGTCAAGGGATCCTGATCCAGATTCCGTACAAGGGGGAGATACACGAAACCCAGCTAGCTGGCTAAGTGGTCTCAAAATGAGGCCGCTATTGAAAGTTTCCAGCGCTGAAGGAGCTGTGTTCCGGGACAATGTGGACTTTCAATGTACCAACTGCTTGCTTACGGAGGACTACAGGAGTGAAGTAGCTACTCTTAGCAAGCAAGCAGCAAACCTTCACAAGCTACTGGGGAACCCACGCCCGCCTACTTTTTATTTTTCTTCCACCCCAGTAGCTGGACGCCGCTATGGTCTGGAGGAAGTTTAGGCACCGTGTTGGGTCTCCAGAGCCGACTGGCCGGTGCTTGGCTGCTCTACCCAGGAACACGAGTACAGGACATAACAAGGCTGCTTCAGACTGTTCAACCACAGAAACACGAGTACAGGACATAACAAGGCTGCTTCAGACGGTTCTACCACAGGAACACGAGTACAGGACATAACAAGGCTGTTTCAGACTGTTCTACCCAGGAACACGAGTACAGGACATAACAAGGCTGCTTCAGACTGTTCTACCACAGGAACACGAGTACAGGACATAACAAGGCTGCTTCAGACTGTTCTACCACAGGAACACGAGGACAGGACATAACAAGGCTGCTTCAGACTGTTCTACCCAGGAACACGAGTACAGGACATAACAAGGCTGCTTCAGACTGTTCTACCACAGATGCAGGGAGCTGACCCTGTCGTAGTCCATGTGGGGTCAAATGACAACAGGAGGGCCAGCTCAGAATATTTGAACTGATTTTAGCATTAAAAGACTCCAAAGTACGGCCAATCATTTCAGGTATCATAGTGGGTGTGAAAGATTCAGCAGACTGCTGGCATTACATATCTTTATTTCACTTTTATTTAACCAGGTAGGCTAGTTGAGAACAAGTTCTCATTTACAACTGCGACCTGGCCAAGATAAAGCAAAGCAGTGCGACACAGACAGCAACACAGAGTTACACATGGAATAAACAAACATACAGTCAATAATACAATAGAGAAAGTCTATATACAGTGTGTACAAATGAGGTAGGATAAGTGGGGTGAGGCAATAAATAGGACATAGTGGCAAAATGATTACAGTATGGTCAATTAAACACTGGGGTGATAGATGTGCAGAAGATGAGTGAGCAATTAGCAGTACTGGGGTGCAAAGGAGCCAAATAAATCAAATATATAACATTATGGTGATGAGGTAGTTGGATGGGATATTTGCAAAATTAGATATGTACAGGTGCAGTGATCTGTGAGCTGCTCTGACAGCTGGTGCTTAATGCTAGAGAGGGAGATATGAGTCTCCAGCTTCAGTGATTTTTGCAGTTCGTTCCAGTCATTGGTAGCAGAGAACTGGAAGGAAAGGTAGCCGAAGGAGGAATTGGCTTTGGGGGTGACCAGTGAAATATACCTGCTGGAGCATGTGCTGCAAGTGCTGCTATGGTGACCAGTGAGCTGAGATAGGTGGGGCTTTACCTAGCAATGACTTATGGATGACCTGGAGCCAGTGGGTTTGGCGACGGATATTAAGCGAGGGCCAGCCAACGAGAGCGTACAGGTCACAGTGGTGGGTAGTAGATGGGGCGTTGGTGACGAAAAGGAGGGCACTGTGATAGACTGCATCCAATTTGCTGAGTAGAGTGTTGGAGGCTATTTCGTAAATGACATCACCGAAGTTAAGGATCGGTAGGATAGTCAGTTTTACGAGGGTATGTTTGGCAGCATGAGTGAAAGATGCTTTGTTGCAAAATAGGAAGCCATTTTTAGATTTAATTTCGTATTGGAGATGTTTAATGTGGGTCTGGAAGGAGAGTTTACAGTTTAACCAGACATCTAGGTATTTGTAGTTGTCCCCATATTCTAGGTCAGAGTAGTATGCTAGACGGGCGAGCTGGCGCAGGTAGCAATCGGTTGAAGAGCATGCATTTCGTTTTACTAGCATTTAAAAGGCCACGAAAGGAGAGTTGTATGGCATTGAAGCTCGTTTGGAGGGTTGTTTATACAGTGTCCCCTCAACAATGTGCGAAGAGGTGGATCAGAGAATCACCAGCAGCAAGAGCGACATTGATATACTGTATACAGAGAAAAGAGTCGGCCCGAGATCTGATCCCTGTGGCACCCCCATAGAGACTGCACGAGACTGCCAGAGGTCCAGAAAACAGGCCCTCCGATTTGACACACTGAACTCTCTGAGAAGTAGTTGTTGAACCAGGCGAGGCAGTCATTTGAGAAGCCAAGACTGTTGAATCTGCCGATAAGAGTGTGGTGATTGACAGAGTCGAAAGCCTTGGCCAGGTCATATTTTATCGATGGCGGTTATGACATTGTTTAGGACTTTGAGCGTGGCGGAGGTGCACCCATGACCAGCTTGGGAACCAGATTGCATAGCGGAGAAGGTACGGTGGGATTTGAAATGGTCGGTGATCTGTTTGTGAGCATATGAATCATGAGCCTATGAACCAGAGTTACACTGTTAGCACTGAGGCAGTGTGTTCTAGTAGGAAGTTCACTTTGTGCTGCTCACCCTGCACATCTCTGAAGCTCCCTTAAATAATACCTTTGATGATACAGTGGTAGCAATACAAGGTTATAACATCGACAGAAAAGACAAATGCCAAAGGGGGTGGTGTTAGTCTATATTCAGAAGCACATTCCTGTAAAGCTTAGAGACGATCTCATGTTGAATACTGTTGACGTAATACGGCTTTACCTGCCTCACCTAAAGCCCATTCTGGTGGGAAGCTGCTAGGGACCACCAAGTGCTAACAGTCAGCATCTGGATAATATGTGTGAAATGGTTGATCATGTTTTTGATATCAACAGAGAAGTATATTTTCTGGGTGATTTAAATATTGACTGGCTCTCATCAAGCTGCCCACCCAAGAAAAAACTTCAACCTGCAACCTGGTTCAGGTTATCAGTCAACCTACCAGGGTAGTTACAAACAGCACAGGAATTAAATCATCAACATGTATTGATCACATCTTTACTAATGCTCCAGATATTTGCTCGAAAGTAGTATCCAGATCCATAGGATGTAGTGATCACAATATAGTAGCCATATCTAGGAAAACCACAGTTCCAAAGGCTGGGCCTAATATAGTGTATGAGAGGTCATACAATACGTTTCATAGTGATTAATATGTTGTTGATGTAAAGAATATTTGCTGGTCTATGGTGTGGAATGAGGAGCAACCAGACGCTGCACTTGACACATTTATGAAATTGATTATTCCAGTTACTAAGCATGAGATATTAAGAAAATTACTGTAAAAACTGTTAAATCCCCTCAGATTCATGAGGAATTGAAAAACTGTACTGTAGAGAGGGAGGAGGTAAAAGGTATGGAAAATAAGTCTGACAACTGATTGGAAAACGTTCTGCAAATTAAGAAATCATGTGACTAAGCTAAATAAAAACTACACGATGAAACAAATATAAATTATATAAAGAATGATCAATAAAAGCTTATATGAAATGAGCAGACTTAGGAATGACATGCCAGCAACAAAGGCTGACACTACACATCCAAGTATGTTGAGCAAATTATGAAACACAGTAATTTCCTTTCTGTAAAGTCAGTGTGGAAGAGGTGAAAAAAGGATTGTTGTCTTTCAACAATAACAAGCCACTGAGGTATGACAATCTGGATGGAGAATTACTGAGGATAATAGCAGACAAGTTTGCCACTCCTATTTGCCACATCTTCAATTTAAGCCTACTAGAACGTTTGTGACCTCAGACCTGGAGGGAAGCTAAAGTCATTCCGCTTGCTCAATCATCAGGTTTGCACATGACACCACAGTGGTAGGCTTGATTACGAACAACGACGAGACAGCCTACAGGGAGGAGGTGAGGGCCCTCCGAGAGCGATGTCAGGAAAATAACCTCTCACTCAACTTCAACAAAACAAAGGAGATGATCGTGGACTTCAGGAAACAGCAGAGGGAGCACACCACTACCCTCCATCCAAATCGATGGGACAGTAGTGGAGAAGGTAGTGTCACGTTCTTTCAAAATCGAACCCAGAAGCAGACCAGGACAAGGAGAGTAGGAAGAAGGTGAGTATTTATTTACAAGTGAATGTGAATGGGTAGATATATCCAGGTGGTGTAGCGGGCAGCAGTGGATCCAATGGGGTAGTGGAATTCTCCGACGACCAGGCGGGAATGGGGTAAATGATCCGGGTGAGTAACTGAAGACAGAACAAACGGAGGTAAGTTTAAGGCAAGCAATACGTAAAAAACAACAAAACAAATTCTATCCAACTTGAGGCTGATACTATGGCACGACATACTGTTCATGGCTAACGATCCGGCAGGGAATGGATGTCAGGTCCGGGCTTATGAAGAGGAGAGATGATCAGGACCAGGTGTGCAGATAGCTGATGGGATACAGGTGCGGGTAATCAGAACTCCCAACTGGCTACATTGCCCGGCAACCAGACAGGGTGCGTTCCAGGACCCCGGAAAAAACACTCCAGAACAGAACACAGGCAAAAAACAGACTCAGGAAACGGGATTCGTGACAGTACCCCCCCTCCAACGAACGCCACCGGGCGGACTACCCGGAGCGCCAGGGTGGAGGCGGTAAAAGTCACGAAGCAGGTCATCGTCAAGGATCTGACGCCGAGGAATCCAACTCCTCTCCTCAGGACCATATCCTTCCCAATCCACTAAATACTGGAACCCTCGACCCCGCCGTCTGGAGTCCATGATGCGGCGCACTGTGTAGACAGGACCACCTCCGATCATCCGAGGAGGACGAGGAGGAGGGGGCAACAGAGGACTGAGGAGAACCGGCTTGAGGCAGGAGACATGAAAGGTGGGATGTACTCTTAGTGTAGCAGGCAACTTGAGTCGGACCACAACAGGATAAATGATCTTCTCCACTACAAACGGACCAATGAACTTCGGTGACAGTTTCCTCGACTCAGTCCGTAGAGGAAGAACCCGTGTAGCCAACCAAACCCTATCTCCGACGGTATAAGTGGGGGCAGGAATTACGGCGACGATTCGCCTGGATCTGATACCGGTCAGAAACCTTAAGGAGGGCCTTCCTGGCCCGATGCCAGGTGCGGTGGCAACGACGAATGTGGGTCTGGACAGAAGGAACCGAGAGATCCCGCTCCTGAGAAGGAAACAAGGGAGGTTGGTAACCGTACAGGCACTGGAAGGGAGACATCCCAGTGGCAGATGAAGGGAGAGTATTATGAGCATACTCGACCCAGGGTAATTGAGAGGACCAAGAGGTGGGATCAGAGGAAACAAGACAGCGCAGCGTGGACTCCATCTTCTGGTTGGCTCTCTCCACCTGACCATTAGATTGGTGGTGAAATCCAGATGTGAGACTGACTGTAGCTCCAATGGCCAAACAAAAGGATTTCCAGACAGCAGAGGTAAACTGAGGACCACGGTCAGAAACAATGTCACAGGGCAACCCGTGGACCCTGAACACCTCCCTAACCAGGATTTCGGACGTCTCAGTGGCAGAAGGCAGCTTGGAGAGGGGAACAAAATGGGCAAACTTGCTGAATCTATCCACAATTGTCAGAATAACCGTGTTACCAACAGAAGAGGGCAACCCCGTGACAAAATCCAGGGCCAGATGCGACCAAGGTCACCGGGGAATAGGTAGGGGGTGAAGAAGCCCAGAGCTGGCCCGATTGGTACTCTTATTCTGCACACAAACAGGACAAGCGGCAACAAACCTCCGGGTATCTTCTCCCATGGCAGGCCACCAAAATCGTCTGTGCAGTAGCGCCATAGTCCGAGCAATGCCAAGGTGACAAGCTATCTTGCTGGCGTGGGTCCACTGAAGGACAGCAGAACGAACCGACTCAGGCACGATCAACCGACCAGGTTGACCGTTACCGGGCCCGGGCTGTGTCCGAAGAGCCGCCATCACCTCCTCCTCAATCCTCCATGTAACGGCTCCCACGACAACGTTCTGGGAAAGAATCGTCTCAGTATTGGCCAAACTCTCCTCCGTCTTGGAGAACATCCGGGACAGGGCGTCCGCCTTCCCGTTCTTCGACCCAGGTCGGAACGTCAGTGAAAAATTGAAGCGTCCAAAAAACAAAGCCCACCGGGCCTGACGGAGTTGAGACGTTTAGCCGATTGCACGTAAGCCAGATTCTTGTGGTCAGTCCAGACCACAAATGGTAATCAGGAAACGGGATTCGTGACAGGTAGAAAGTTTTAAGTTCCTCGGCGTACACATTACGGACAAATTGAAATTGACAGCGTGGTGAAGATGGCACAACAGCACCTCTTCAAACTCAGGAGGCTGAAGAAATTTGGCTTGTCATCTAAATCACTCACAAACTTTTACAGATGCACAATCGAGAGCATCCTGTAGGGCTGTATCACAACCTAGTACGGAAACTGCACCGCCCTTAACCACAAGGCTTTCCAGAAGGTGGTGTTGGTCTGCACAACGCAAACTACCTGCCCTGCAGGACACCTACATCACCTGATGTCACAGGATGCCAAAAAGATCATCAAGGACAACAACCACCCGAGCCACTGCCTGTTCACACCGCTATCATCCAGAAGGCGAGGTCAGTACGTACAGGTGCATCAAAACTGGGACCGAGAGGCTGAAAAACAGCTTTTATCTCAAGGCCATCAGTCTGTTAAACAGCAATCACTAAACATAGAGAGGCTGCTGCCAATATAGACTCAAATCTCTGGCCACTTTAATAAAATGTACTTAATAAAGGTATCACAAGTCACTTTAAATATCTTCACTTTAGTAATGTGTACATATGCTATATTACTCATCTCATATGTATATACTGTACACTATACCATCTACTGCATCTTGCGTATGCCACATGGCCATCTCTCTTTATACGTACATATTCTTATTCATTCATTTACACTTGTGTGTATAAGGTAATTGTTGTGAATATAATAGGTAGATTTGGATAGAAAACACTCTAAAGTTTCTAAAACGGTTAAAATAATTGTCACGTCTTAACAAGATGGGTGGAATCAGGCGCAGAGAGCAGATAGTGATATGACAGTTTATTCTCCGGCGAACAAGAAACACGGTCAACCCAACACACACAGGGTGAACAATCCAACACAGGATAAAGACAGACCGGAGAATAACCACACAAGATACACCGACTGACATGAATACAAATAAACAATCCCGCACAAAACAAGGGCGGGAAACCCTACCACATATACAGACACTAATTAACTAAACAACACACAGGTAAAACCAATCAGACAAAACCAACAGATACACAAAAAGGGATCGGTAGTGGCTAGTAGGACGGTGACGACGACTGCCGAGCACCGCCTGAACAGGCAGGAGAGCCAACCTCTGCGGAAGTCGTGACAATAATGTCTGTGAGTTTAACAGAACTGATATAGCAGGTGAAAACCCGAGGAGAATCCATCCAGAATATATTTGTTTTTGTGCACACCACTCATTATAATGGCTGACTATGGGAATATAAAAGGAATACCTCCCAGATTGCAGTTCCTAGGGCTTCCACTAGATGTCAACAGTCTTAAGAAAGATTTTCAGGCTGGTTTTTTGAAAAATGAGCTAGGATTTGAAAAAAAAATGATTCAGAAAGCTGTGCCATGCTTTTGTCACTTCTAGATTAGGCTACTGCAATGCTCTACTCTCTGGCTACCCAGATAAATCACTAAATAAACTTCAGTTAGTGCTAAACATGGCTGCTAGAATCCTGACGAGATACCAAAAATGTGATCATATTACTCCAGTGCTAGACTCTCTACACTGGCTTCATGTTAAGTCTGGGGCTATTTTTTTATGTTTTACTGATAACTTACAAAGTATTACATGAGCTTGCTCCTACCTATCTCTCAGATTTGGTACTGCCGTACATACCTATAAGACGCAGGCCTCCTTATTGTCCCCAGCATTTCTGGAGGCAGGGTTTTCTCTTATAGAGCTCTATTTTTATGCAATGGTCTGCCTACCCATGTGAGAGATGCAAATTTGGTCGCTATCTTTAAGTCTCTGTCTGGCTGACTCCCCTCTCTCCACTGGGATTCTTTACCTCTAACCCTGTTAAGGGGACTGAGTCACTGGTTTTCTAGTTCTCTTCCATGCCATCCCTAGGAGGGGTGCATCACTTGAGTGGGTTGAGTCACAGAGGTGATCTTCCTGTCCAGTTTTGCGCCCCCTTGGGCTCATGCAGGGGAGAGGTTATATCCTGCCTGGTTGGCCCTGTATCGTCGGAGGGGGCCACAGTGTCCCCCAACCCAACCCACCCCTGTCTCAGTCTCCAGTATCTATGCTGCAATAGTCTATGTGTCGGGGGGCTAGGGTCAGACTGTTATATCTGGTGAAATTCTCCTGTCTTACCTGGTGTCCTGTGTGAATTTAAGTATGCTCCCTCTAATTTTCTCTCTGTCCCTCTCTCCCTTCCCTCCCGAAGGACCCAAGGGTATTTTACTTTACTACATTCCTATTGAAAATGATGTACTTTTTAATCCATTCAATTTCCCTGATACCCAGAAGTACATTTTGATAACTTTTAATAACTTTTTTTCCTGCCTCTCTGTCTCTCTCAAGTTCCATTTAAGGGCTTTATTGCCATCTGAACCTTTTTTGGAACATCATTATTTTAGTCTTACTGAGATTTACTGCCAGGGCCCAGGTCAGACAGAATCTGTGCAGAATATCTAGGAGCTGCTCTAGGCCCTCCTTTGTTGGGGAAAGAAGCACCAGATCATCATATTTGATTCTAGTAGGGTGAGGCCGGATGCTGCAGGCTGTTCTAGTGCCCTCGCCAATTCGTTGATATATATGTTGAAAAGGGTGGGGCTTAAGCTGCATCCCTGTCTCAGCCCACAGCCATGTGGAAAGAAATGTGTCTGTTTTTTGCCAGTTGTTGTTTGTTTACATGGATTTTATAATGTTGTATGTTTTCCCCAACACCACTTTCCATCAATTTATATAGCAGACCCTCATGCCAAATTGAGTCAAAAGCGTTTTGAAATCAACAAAGCATGAGAAGACTTTGCCTTTGTTTCGGATTGTTTGTCAATTAGGGTGTGCAGGGTGAATACGTGGTCTGTTTTACGGTAATTTCGGAAAAGCCATTTTGACATTTGTATATTGTTTTCACTGAGAAAATGTACAGGTCTTGCTGTTAATGATAATGCAGAGGATTTCCCCAAGGTTGCTGTTGACACATATCCCACAGTAATTATTGGGGTCAAATTTGTCTCCACTTTTGTTGATTGGGGTGATCAGTCCTTGGTTCCAAATATTGGGGAAGATGACATAGCCATGGATGATGTTAAAGAGTTTAAGTACAGCCAATTGGAATGTGTGGTCTGCATGTGTGGTCTGCATATTTGATAATTTCATTGAGGATACCATCAACACCACAGGCCTTTTTGAGTTAGAGGGTTTGTATTTTGTGCTGTAGATCATTCAATGTAATTGGAGAATCCAGTGGGTTCTGGTAGTTTTTAATAATTGATTTTAAGATTTGTATTTGATCATGTATATGTTTTTGCTATTTGTTATTTGTTCTTAGAGCCAATAAGATTGAGAAGTGGTTTACCCATACATCTCCATTTTGGATAGATAACTCTTCACGTTGTTGTTTGTTTAGTTTTTTCCAATGTTCCCAGAAGTGGTTAGAGTCTGTTCCAGTCTGTGCTTCTTATAAACAGTCCTGAAGTTTTGCATCTGCTTCATCTGACCACTTTTTTCTTAGACACTGGTGCTTCCTGCTTTAATTTGGCTTGTTAGCAGAATCAGGAGGATAGAATTGTGGTCAGATTTGCCAAAATGGAGAGCTGAGGGAGAAAGCTTTGTACTCATCTCTGTGTGGAGTACAGGTGATGTAGAATTTTTTCCTCTGGTTGCACATTTAACATGTTGATAGACATTAGGTAGAACTGATTTAAGTTTCCCTGCATTAAAGTCTCCGGCCACTAGGAACGCCGCCACTGGGTGAGTGGCTTCCTCTTTGTTATTTCCTTATACAGCTGACAGTGCGGTCTTAGTGCCAGCATCCATCTGTGGTGGTAACAGCCACGAAAAGTATAGATGAAAACTCTCTTTATAAATAGTATGGAGTTTATAGATACTCCTTACTTCAGGGAGCAAAATCTAGAGACTTCCTTAGATTTCATGCACCAGCTGATGTTTACAAATATGCATAGACTATCTAGCCGGTAGTTTATATCCCGTTAGCTAAATATCCATGTCATTATTCAGCCACGCATTCCGTGAAACATAACATGTTACAGTTTTTGATGTCACGTTGGTAGAATATTCGTGATTGTACCGTCTAATTTGCATGTAACAATGTAGGTAAAGTTGGCAGCTTTCCCACTCGCATTCCTTACAAAGCACCCCGCTCTGTGTCCTTATACCTGCGTCTCTTCCTCTTGCCAATAACTGAGATGTTGGCCCTGTCGGGTGTTTGTAATATGTCCTGCATCCTGCATGTTGAAGAAAAAATCTCTGTGTAATCCGAGGTGAGTGATCGCTGTCCTGATATCCAGAAGCTCTTTGTCTAATCCGAGGTGAGTGATCGCTGTCCTGATATCCAGAAGCTCTTTGTCTAACCGAGGTGAGTGATCGCTGTCCTGATATCCAGAAGCTCTTTGTCTAACCGAGGTGAGTGATCGCTGTCCTGATATCCAGAAGCTCTTTGTCTAATCCGAGGTGAGTGACGCTGTCCTGGATATCCAGAAGCTCTTTGTCTAATCCGAGGTGGTGATCGCTGTCATGATATCCAGGAGCTCTTTGTCTAATCCGAGGTGAGTGATCTCTGTCCTGATATCCAGAAGCTCTTTGTCTAATCCAAGGTGAGTGATCGCTGTCATGATATCCAGAAGCTCTTTGTCTAATCCGAGGTGGGTGATCGCTGTCATGATATCCAGGAGCTCTTTGTCTAATCCGAGGTGAGTGATCTCTGTCCTGATATCCAGAAGCTCTTTGTCTAATCCAAGGTGAGTGATCGCTGTCATGATATCCAGAAGCTCTTTGTCTAATCCGAGGTGAGTGATCGCTGTCCTGATATCCAGAAGCTCTTTGTCTAATCCGAGGTGAGTGATCGCTGTCCTGATATCCAGAAGCTCTTTGTCTAATCCGAGGTGAGTGATCGCTGTCCTGATATCCAGAAGCTCTTTGTCTAATCCGAGGTGAGTGATCGCTGTCATGATATCCAGAAGCTCTTTGTCTAATCCGAGGTGAGTGATCGCTGTCATGATATCCAAAGCTCTTTGTCTAATCCGAGGTGAGTGATCGCTGTCATGATATCCAAAAGCTCTTTGTCTAATCCGAGGTGAGTGATCGCTGTCCTGATATCCAGAAGCTCTTTGTCTAATCCGAGGTGAGTGATCGCTGTCCTGATATCCAGAAGATCTTTGTCTAATGCGAGGTGAGTGATCGCTGTCCTGATATCCAGAAGCTATTTTTTGCTGTATGAAACATTATGTACAAAATAAGTTACAAATAACGAAATGAAACACATAATAGCACAATTGGTTGGGCGCTGTAAAACTGCTGCCATTTCTTTCACCGCCATTTTACATTTGATATGGAAAGAGGTCAAATACACTGTTAGATTTTCACTGCCAAGTTTACACATTCACTATTACAGTGGATCGTTATTTCCAGGAAGTTGTCTGAAAGGGATTTAATTTGTTGATGCCTATTTCTTAGTATTATCCAGTTCCTACCGTTATGATGTCTCATGATTGAATATTGCTATGTTCAGGTAGACTGTAATTTTGCTGTGATTTCATAGGGGTGTCAGTGGGCTGACTGTGAACACTCTGAGAGACTCTGGTGATAGTTTGAGTTTGGTGATAAAGTACTCTGGTCACAGTACTACAAGCCAAGATGAGCTATAGGTGTACTTACCATAGAGTCCCCTCAAATCCTACCATTGACTGTGTACATACCCAGCGGTGACAGAGCTGCAGGAGTTGTGACCTGTTTTTGTTTGTTATATTGTCATAGTTGTGCCTAGGGTGCATATGTGGGAGGGAATGTTGTCACCTGAGGCAGGTGTTTGTCCCCCTGTGTGCTGAGGCTGTAGTGTTCTTGTTCGGTTCTGCATTTAGGTCTCCACAGACTAGTACATGTCCCTGGGCCTGGAATGTTTCATTTCCCTCCAGGATGGCGATGCTGTCTTCATTAAAGTATTGGGATTCTAGTGGGGGGATGTAGGTAGCTCTCTCTCTCGCCTTTCTGTTCCTGCAGTAAGGTGAGTGATGGCTAGGGGGTGCTGTGTCGTCACAGAGAGGCAATGTGACGCTTAAGGTTTTCCTCTCCCTCTCTCTCCCTCTCTCTCTCTCTCTCTCTCTCTCTCTCTCTCTCTCTCTACCGGGGCATGTCACATGGGGAGTCTTTTAAATGCTTTAGTCTCCTCAGCCAGTACAGAGCCAGACACTGACAGAGAGACACAAAAGCTCACTCGTCCTGCTCACACATCAACCAACCTTAACCCTACAGCAACTTTCTGGATTGGAGAAACACACAGTGTCATTAATATAGAGGAACGAGGAACAGGATAGCGAGAGTGCACGAGAGGAGAGCGCAAAATATTTAAAGTGAGTACCTGCTTTCATTGCTGTGTGGTTCTGCTGGATTTGTCGGTGTGTTGGAGAGTTGACGGAGAAATATGAACGTCTGTCTTTCTTCATAATCAGATGATTTGAATAGTTCAGGGATGGATGGAAGGACAGTGGATTGCTGCTTGGATCATATGGAACTACTGTTTCTATGCTGTGGCTTTATCTGGGGCTTTCATTCAAACACATGTTGACCCTCAGTAATCATCTATGGTCTCATTAATTCAAACACATGCTGACCCTCAGTAATCATCTATGGTCTCATTAATTCAAACACATGCTGACCCTCAGTAATCATCTATGGTCTCATTAATTCAAACACATGCTGACCCTCAGTAATCATCTATGGTCTCATTAATTCAAACACATGCTGACCCTCAGTAATCATCTATGGTCTCATTAATTCAAACACATGCTGACCCTCAGTAATCATCTATGGTCTCATTAATTCAAACACATGCTGACCCTCAGTAATGGTCTCATTAATTCAAACACATGTTGACCCTCAGTAATCATCTATGGTCTCATTAATTCAAACACATGCTGACCCTCAGTAATCATCTATGGTCTCATTAATTCAAACACATGCTGACCCTCAGTAATCATCTATGGTCTCATTAATTACAACACATGCTGACCCTCAGTAATCATCTATGGTCTCATTAATTCAAACACATGCTGACCCTCAGTAATCATCTATGGTCTCATTAATTCAAACACATGCTGACCCTCAGTAATCATCTATGGTCTCATTAATTCAAACACATGCTGACCCTCAGTAATCATCTATGGTCTCATTAATGGGGCGGCAGGGTAACCTAGTGGTTAGAGCGTTGGACTAGTAATCAAAAGGTTGCAAGTTCAATCCTCTAGCTGATAAGGTACAAATTGTCGCTCTGCCCCTGAACAGGCAGTTAACCCACTGTTCCTAGGCTGTCATTGAAAATAAGAATTTGTTCTTAACTGTCTTGCCTAGTAAAATAAAGGTAAATTAAAAAATTAATTCAAACACATGCTGACCCTCAGTAATCATCTATGGTCTCATTAATTCAAACACATGCTGACCCTCAGTAATCATCTATGGTCTCATTAATTACAACACATGCTGACCCCTCAGTGATCTATTGAATGTGTTCAGATGGAAACAGTTGCGTTGCATCATGGACCTGCTATTAATGAAATGCACTTTGCTCAGCTGCCCACTCATTCTAAAACAGTTTCCTCTATCTCTTGGCCACGCTGTTACAAAGTAGATGCTTTGCAAAGGGGGAGAGAGAGAGAGGAGGGAGCCGGGATGAGAGCGCTAGGAGAGAGAGAGAGAGAGAGGAGGGAGCCAGTGTGAGAACGTTTAGAGAGAGAGAGCAAGACAGGAATTAGGAGAGAGTAGAGGGCATTGAAATAAGTGACACTGGACAGACAATTAACATGGATTCCAATGTGTGGCCCATGGCAGAGGTCAGGGGACAGGCTGACCCTTGTCAAATATCCAGCATGGAACCATTATCCTCCTCTGATTGATTAGTTTTAGTAGAAATCCCTTTGTCTCTTCCTCTGTTTTTGTATATCAGTTACTGTATTTCTGGTGTTGCATATCAGTTACTGTATATCAGTTGTTCTATATCTGGTGTTGTATATCAGTTACTGTATATCAGTTATTGTATATCTGGTGTTGTATATCAGTTACTGTATATCAGTTGTTCTATATCTGGTGTTGTATATCAGTTACTGTATATCAGTTATTGTATATCTGGTGTTGTATATCAGTTACTGTATATCAGTTGTTCTATATCTGGTGTTGCAAATCAGTTACTGAATATCTGGTGTTGTATATCTGGTGTAGTATATCAATTACTGTATATCTGGTGTTGTATATCTGGTGTTGTAAATCAGTTACTGTATATCTGGTGTAGTATATCAGTTACTGTATATCTGGTGTTGTATATCAGTTAGTGTATATCTGGTGTTATATATCAGTTAGTGTATATCTGGTGTTGTGTATCAGTTAGTGCATATCTGGTGTTGAATATATGGTGTTGTATATAAGTTACTGTATATCTGGTGTTGTATATCAGTTACTGTATATCTGGTGTTATATATCAGTTACTGTATATCTGGTGTTGTATATCAGTTACTGTATATCTGGTGTAGTATATCAGTTACTGTATATCTGGTGTCAGTTACTGCATATCAGTTACTGTATATATGGTGTTGTATATCAGTTACTGTATATCTGGTGTTGTATATCAGTTAGTGTATATCTGGTGTTGTGTATCAGTTATATCGGGTGTTGTATATTAGTTACTGTATATCTGGTGGTGTTGTATATCAGTTTATGTATATCTTATCGCTACTGTATACTGGTGTTGTGTATCAGTTACTGTATCTGGTGTTGTATATTAGTTACTGTATATCTGGTGTTATATATCAGTTACCATATGGGGTTGTATATCAGTTACTGTATATCTGGTGTTGAATATCAGTTATATCTGGTGTTGAATATCAGTTACTGTATATCTGGTGTTGGGTATCAGTTACTGTATATCTGGTGTTATATCAGTTACTGAATATCAGTTACTGTATATCTGGTGTTGAATATCAGTTACTGTATATACCTGGTGTTGAATATCATTATATATCTGTTGTTGAATATCAGTTACTGTATTTCAGTTACTGTATATCTGGTGTTGTATATCAGTTACTGTATATCTGGTGTTGTATATCAGTTAATGTATATCTGGTGTTGTATATCAGGTGTTGTATATCAGTTAATGTATATCTGGTGTTGTATATCAGGTGTTGTATATCAGTTACTGTATATCTGGTGTTGTATATCAGTTACTGTATATCTGGTGTTATATATCAGTTACTGTATATCAGTTACTGTATATCTGGTGTTGAATATCAGTTACTGTATATATGGTGTTGAATATCAGATATTATATATCTGTTGTTGAATATCAGTTACTGTATTTCAGTTACTGTATATCTGGTGTTGTATATCAGTTACTGTATATCTGGTGTTGTATATCAGTTACTGTATATCTGGTGTTGTATATCAGTTACTGTATATTTGGTGTTATATATCAATTACTGTATATCAGTTACTGTATATCTGGTGATGTATATCAGTTGCTGTATATATGGTGTTATATATCAGTTACTGTATATCAGTTACTGTATATCTGCTGTTGCATTTCAGTTACTGTATGTCTGGTGTTGAATATCAGTTACTGTATATCTGGTGTTTTATATCAGTTACTGTATATCTGGTGTTGTATATCAGTTACTTTATATCTGCTTGCTGTATATCAGTTACTGTATATCTGGTGTTGAATATCAGTTACTGTATATCAGTTACTGTATATCTGGTGTTGAATATCAGTTACTGTATATCTGGTGTTGAAAATCTGGTGTCATATTCTCTTATTTTATTGATATTTCATGGCTGGAAACTGGTCATTAGGTAACATTTCTGGACAGGGAGCTGGTCACTGGGTAACCAATAACCATACTTACCCCATACCCCTAGTCTAGCCTCTCAGCCCCAGCTACATGTTACATACCCCCTACCCCTACCCTATACCCTCTACCCCATACCCTCTACCCCATACCACTACTGCTACCCATTAGCCCTACCCCCCAGCCCTACCCCATACTAACATAGTCTGATTGATGCCCCTCTGAGAGGAGAGAGAGAGGGCACTAACACAGTCTGATTGATGCCCTCTGAGAGGAGAGAGAGAGAGGACACATTAACAGTCTGGGGTAGAGTGTCTGATTGATGCTCTCTGTGAGGAGAGAGGACACTAACACCGTCTGATTGATGCCCTCTGAGAGGAGAGAGGACAGATTACCACAGTCTGATTGATGCAATCTGAGAGGAGAGAGAGGGCACTAACACCGTCTGATTGATGCCCTCTGAGAGGAGAGAGGACAGATTACCACAGTCTGATTGATGCCCTCTGAGAGGAGAGAGAGAGGACACTAACACCGTCTGATTGATGCCCTCTGAGAGGAGAGAGGACAGATTACCACAGTCTGATTGATGCACTCTGAGAGGAGAGAGAGAGGGCACTAACACAGTCTGATTGATGCCCTCTGAGAGGACAGAGGGCACTTACACAGTCTGATTGATGCCCTCTGAGAGGAGAGAGAGAGGGCACTAACACAGTGTGATTGATGCCCTCTGAGAGGAGAGAGGGCACTAACACAGTCTGATTGATGCCCTCTGAGAGGAGAGAGAGAGGGCACTAACACAGTGTGATTGATGCCCTCTGAGAGGAGAGAGAGGACACTAACACAGTCTGATTGATGCCCTCTGAGAGGAGAGAGGGCACTAACACAGTGTGATTGATGCCCTCTGAGAGGAGAGAGAGGACACTAACACAGTCTGATTGATGCCCTCTGAGAGGAGAGAGGGTACTAACACAGTGTGATTGATGCCCTCTGAGAGGAGAGAAGGCACTAACACAGTCTGATTGATGCCATCAGAGAGGAGAGAGAGAGGGCACTAACACAGTCTGATTGATGCCCTCTGAGAGGAGAGAGAGGGCACTAACACAGTCTGATTGATGCCCTCTGAGAGGAGAGAGGGCACTAACACAGTTTGATTGATGCCCTCTGAGAGGAGAGAGAGAGGGCACTAACACAGTCTGATATATGCCCTCTGAGAGGAGAGAGGACACTAACACCGTCTGATTGATGCCCTCTGAGAGGAGAGAGAGAGGGCACTCCAACACAGCCTGATTGATGCCCTCTGAGAGGAGAGAGAGGTCACTAACACCGTCTGATTGATGCCCTCTGAGAGGAGAGAGAGAGGGCACTAACACCGTCTGATTGATGCCCTCTGAGAGGAGAGAGGACACTAACACAGTCTGATTGATGCCCTCTGAGAGGAGAGAGAGGACACTAACACCGTCTGATTGATGCCCTCTGAGAGGAGAGAGAGGACACTAACACCGTCTGATTGATGCCCTCTGAGAGGAGAGAGAGGACACTAACACCGTCTGATTGATGCCCTCTGAGAGGAGAGAGAGGACACTAACACCGTCTGATTGATGCCCTCTGAGAGGAGAGAGAGAGGGCACTAACACCGTCTGATTGATGCCCTCTGAGAGGAGAGAGAGAGAGTGCACTAACATCATCTGATGGAGCTGCTTTAGACCTGGTTTGCCCTATTCACTACATAGTGCACTATTATTCACCAGAGCCCTACCAAAGCCCGACAGATTACTAAATAGCGACTCGGGTTTGATTAAACTCCTCTCCCATTTTTCTTCACTACAGGTGTGATTAAAGCCCAGGGGTCTAATTTATTAACATTGTCAAGAAACTATTCTAAAATACTACTTAGGATCTGCATTTTGAATGTTGGTATTCATAAATAAGTGAGATGTATCCAGGCTGTATAACATCTGGCGGTGATTGGGAGTCCCATAGGGCGGCGCACATTTGGCACTTCATTTCCTAGTTTTGGCCGGTGTAGGCTGTCATTGTAAATAAAAATTTGTTCTTAACTGACTTGCCTACTTAAATAAATGTTAAATAAAAAGATAATGTGAGCATGATACACACGCAGGAAGGACATAACCATTGATATATAGCAACTGTTCTTAGCCTCACTGCTCAGTCAAAATCTCAGTCAAAATCTCAAATCATCCCAAAATACAACTGGCAAACCAGCTTTTTTTCAACGACTGAAACAAAGGTGCTACCATCAGATAATGAATAGAGATGCTACCATCAGATATTGATTAGAGATGCTACCATCAGATATTGATTAGAGATGCTACCATCAGATATTGATTAGAGATGCTACCATCAGATATTGATTAAGGTGCTACCATCAGATATTGATTAGAGATGCTACCATCAGATAATGAATAGAGATGCTACCATCAGATATTGAATAGAGATTCTACAATCACATATTGAATAGAGATGCTGCCATCATATATTGATTATGGATGCTACCATCAGATATTGAATAGAGATGCTACCATCAGATATTGAATAGAGATGCTACCATCAGATATTGAATAGAGGTGCTACCATCAGATATTGAATAAGGTGCTACCATCAGATATTGAATAGAGATTCTTACCATCATATATTGATTAGAAATACTACCATCAGAAATTGAATAGAGGTGCTACCATCAGATATTGAATAGAGATGCTACCATCATATATTGATTAGAAATACTACCATCAGAAATTGAATAGAGGTGCTACCATCAGATATTGAGATGCTACCATCAGATATTGAATAGAGATGCTACCATCATATATTGATTAGAAATACTACCATCAGAAATTGAATAGAGGTGCTACCATCAGATATTGAATAGAGATGTTACCATCATATATTGATTAGAAATACTACCATCAGAAATTGAATAGAGGTGCTACCATCAAATCAGGTGCTACCATCATATATTGATTAGAGATGCTACCATCAGATATTGATTAAGGTGCTACCATCATATTTTAAATAGAGATGCTACAATCAGATATTGAATAGAGATGCTACCATCAGATGTTAATAGAGATGCTACCATCAGATATTGAATAGAGATGCTAGCATCAGATATTGATTAGAGGTGCTAACATCAGATATTGAATAAAGATGCTACCATCAGATATTGAATAGAAATGCTACCATCAGATTTTGAATAGAGATGCTACCATCAGATATTGATTTGAGGTGCCAACATCAGATATTGAATAAAGATGCTACAATCACATATTGAATACAGGTGCCACCATCAGATATTGAATAGAAATACTGCAGTACAGGACAAAACACACATCACAACAAGAGAGACAACACAACATAAAGAGAGACCTTAGAGAACAATATAGCATGGCAGCAACACAACATGACAACAACATGTTAGCAACAGAACATGACAACAACATGGTAGCAACACAACATGACAACAACATGGTAGCAACAGAACATGACAACATCATGGTAGCAACAAAACATGACAACAACAACATGGTAGCAACACAACATGACAACAACATGGTAGCAACACAACATGACAACAACATGGTAGCAACAGAACATAACAACATCATGGTAGCAACAGAACATGACAACAACATGGTAGCAACAGAACATGACAACAACAACATGGTAGCAACACAACATGACAACACCATGTAGCAACAGAACATGACAACATCATGGTAGCAACAGAACATGACAAACAACAACATGGTAGCAACACAACATGACAACAACATGGTAGCAACACAACATGACAACAACATGGTAGCAACAGTACATGACAACATCCTGGTAGCAACACAACATGACAACAACATGGTAGCAACAGAACATGACAACATCATGGTAGCAACACAACATGACAACAACATGGTAGCAACACAACATGACAACAACATGGTTGCAACAGAACATGACAACATCATGGTAGCAACACAACATGGTAGCAGCGCAAAACATGGTACAAACATTATTGGGCAGAGACAACACCACAATGGCAAAAAGGTAGAGACAACAATACATCACATAAAGCAACCACAACTATCAGTAAGTGTCCATGATTGAATCTTTGAATGAAGAGATTTCTTTTCACCTTTATTTAACCAGGTAGGCTAGTTGAGAACAAGTTCTCATTTGCAACTGTGATCTGGCCAAGATAAAGCATAGCAGTGTGAACAGACAACAACACAGAGTTACACATGGAGAAAACAATAAACAAGTCAATAACACAATAGAAAAAATTATCTATATACATTGTGTGCAAAAGGCATGAGGAGGTAGGCACAAATAGGCCATAGGAGAATAATTACAATTTAGTAGATTAACACTGGAGTGATAAATGATCAGATGAACATGTGCATGTAGAGATACTGGTGTGCAAAAGAGCAGAAAAGTAAAAATAGTATTTTTATTTTACTAGGCAAGTCAGTTAAGAACAAATTCTTATTTTCAATTACAGCCTAGGAACAGTGGGTTAACTTCCTGTCCAGGGGCAGAACGACAGATTTGTACCTTGTCAGCTCAGGGATTTGAACTTGCAACCTTCCGGTTACTAGTCCAACGCTCTCACCACAGGCCACCATGGATGGGGACGAGGTAGGTAAATTGGGTGGGTTATTTACAGATGGATTATGTACAGCTGCAGCGATCAGAAAGCTGCACATATAGCAGATGTTTAAAGTTGGTGAGGTAGATATAGGTCTGTAACAGTTTGGCTCCAGGGTGTCTCCCTTGAAGAGGGGTATGACCGCAGCAGCTTCAATCCTTGGGGGATCTCCGATGATACGAAGGAGAGGTTGAACAGGCTGGTAATAGGGGTTGCACAATGGCGGCGGACAGTTTCAGAAATAGAGGGTCCAGGATTGTCAAGCCCAGCTGATTTGTAATGGGTCCAGGTTTTGCAGCTCTTTCAGAACATCTGCTATCTGGATTTTGGTAAAGGAGAAGCTGGGGAGGCGTGGGCGAGTAGCTGCGGGGGGGGAGCTGCTGGCCGAGTTTGGAGTAGCGAGGAGGAAGGCATGGCCAGCCGTTGAAGTTTTAGATTATCACGGATTTATCGGGTGGTGACCTTTAACAGAATGTGACTGGCAGAATGTGTTGTATGTGAAGGATGAGGGGTGCACTAGTTATCTCAGATAGGGGGAGTGAGGCCTAAGAGGGTTTTATAAATAACATCAACCAGCGGGCCTTGCAACGGGTATACAGAGATGACCAGTTTACAGAGGAGTATAGAGTGCAGTGATGTGTCCTATAATGAGCATTGGTGGCAAATCTGATGGCCGAATGGTAAAGAACATCTAGCCGCTCAGAGCACCCTTAGCTGCCGATCTATAAATGATGTCTCTGTAATCTAGCATGGGTAGGATGGTCATCTGAGTCAGGGTTAGTTCGGCAGCTGAGGTGAAAGAGGAGCGATTACGATAGAGGAAACCAAGTCTAGATTTAACTTTAGCCAGCAGCTTTGATATGTGTTGAGAGAAGGACAGTGCACCATCTAGCCATACTCCCAAGTACTTGTATGAGGTCACTACCTCAAGCTCTAAACCCTCAGAGGAAGTAATCACAAGTGTGGGGAGAGGGTTATTCTTCTTACCAAACCACATGACCTTTGTTTTGGAGGTGTTCAGAACAAGGTTAAGGGTAGAGAAAGCTTGTCGGATACTAAGGAAGTTTTGTTGTAGAGCGTTTAACACAAAAATCCGGGGAGGGGCCAGGTGAGTATAAGACTGGATCATCTGCAAATAAATGGGTGAGAGAGGTTACTAGCCTGAGCTATGTTGTTGATGTAAATTCAGAAGAGTGGGGGGCCAGGATTGAGCCTTGGAGTACTCCCTTGGTGAAAGTCAGGGGCTGAGACAGCAGATTTTCTGACTTTATACACTGCACTCTTTGGAGAGAGGTCGTTAACAAACCAGGCCAAAGACTCCTCAGAGACACCAATACTCCTTAGCCGGTCCACAAGATTGGAATTGTCTACTTAATCAAAAGCTTTTGCCAAGTCAAAAAAATAGCAGCACACTATTGCTAGGAATCAAGGGCAATGTTGACATCATTGAGTACCTTTAAGATTGCAGTGACACATCCATAACCTGAGGAAACCAGATTGCATACCACAGAGAATACATCAAGAAAGACAGTTAGTTGATTATTGACAAGTTTTTCCAACACTTTCGATAAACAGGGCAAAATAGAAATAGGCCTGTAACAATTAGGATCAGCTTGATCCTCCACTTTAACCCTCCTGTTGTGTTCGCTTCATGTTAATTAATTATATGTCCCCGGTCAAAATGACCACTTGTTATAGTTGATTATAAATCCATAATAATACATATATTTAATCAACTTAAGTTCTTGTGAATATTACACATTTTGAACTTCTATTTGCTATTCATGGCACGCAGGCCTCATTGTCCTGAGCAACAGCAATACAACTAGTTTTTGAGTATGGATTATTTTTCAGATGAAACATATTATGCTATTTATCACAGTCTACTTTGTGTCAAAGTTTAACAAGGACTCTCTCCTCACCAGTGTCATGATCAAAGATATGAGCCAAGAGCCTCACATACAGTATATCATTTGGTCATTGTGCTGCCACAGAATGAATTGTGAGCAAGGCCTCAAAAAGCTTTATATACTAGAGCTGCAAGAAAAGTAATATATATTACTGAGACAATGTTTGTGAGAATGCCAACAGGTGTGGTTACCGTGGGGGAAGATCTTATTGGGAAAGGTTCCCGTGGGGGTTGCCATGGAAGGCAAGAAGCCAAGAAAGCCAAGAAGGGGAGTGAGGTGTGTGTGTGTGTGTGTGTGTGTGTGTGTGTGTGTGTGTGTGTGTGTGTGTGTGTGTGTGTGTGTGTGTGTGTGTGTGTGTGTGTGTGTGTGTGTGTGTGTGTGTGTGTGTGTCTGCTCAAACACACATACATGTGGGGGTCTGGGAGAGGAAGTGTCCATCTGATGAATGGACTGTCACACCTCTTACCTTAGAGAGCCGTTTTACTTTCTATTTGATTAGGTCAGGGTGATGTGGGGTGGGCATTCTATGTTTTGTTTTCTATGCTTCTTTATTTCTATGTTTTGGCTGGGTATGGTTATCAATCAGGGACAGCTGTCTATTATTACTGTAGCCCTTTTCCCTCCTTTCAGTGTGGGTAGTTGACTTGTGTTCGTGGCACTTAGCCCTCGTAAGCTTCACGGTTGTTTCTTTGTTTGTTGTTTTTTTGGCGTAATTCCATAATAAAGGAACATGTATGCTCACCACGCTGCACTTTGGTCCACTTCTTTGACGGCCGTGACACATGACTCAATTGTAAACACTAATATGAAAATCAGATTAAATTAACTACATTTTTCAGAGAGAAAACTTGTAAATCGGTCCAATTTTACCAGAACACAGGAGGAGGGTTAAAAAAGGACAAACTGCCTTCCAAGCAATGGGAACCTCCCCAGAAAGGAGAGACATGCTTGGTGATGATAGGAGCAGCAACCTTAAAGAAGAAAGGGTCTAAACCATCTGACCCAGATGGTTTTTGGGGGTTTAAGGAGTTCCTTTAGCACCTCAGACTCAGTGACTGCCTGCTGGGAGAAACTTTGTAGCGGAGCAGGGTGAGAAGCATCGGGGACAGTTGCGTTAGAAGGGGTGGGAGATGAGGAAATGTTGGACGGGCAAGGAGGCATGGCTGAGTCAAATAGGAATCCTGACTTAATGAAGTGGTGGTTAAAGAGCTCAGCCATGTGCTCCTTGTTTGTAACAACCACATCATCAACATTAAGGGACATGGGCAGCTGTGAGGAGGAGGGTTTATTCTCCAGGTTGTTAACCGTTTTCCAGAACTTCTTGGGGTTAGACCCACAGAGAGAGAACTGCTCCTTAAGAACAAAATACCCTTTTCAAACATCTTTCTCATAAATACAGGTATTTTATCAACCAGCACATTGAGTACAGCCATAATATTTGTTGTATCTTTTCAGGGGGGTGAAATTGTAACCAGTTCTGCAATGCCTGCTTGAAAAAGTGAGATACTTTGAAAAAAGTGTCATTGTCAATGAATCGAAAATGAGACATGGCAATCTGCACAATGGCAAAAAGGCCATTTTTAAACAATGGATGAGCTTTTCTTAGTAATCTACTTGAGAACCATTTAAGGTTCAAGTAAATATTTTGAATAAGTGAAGCTTTTAGAGGGAGGTTTAGTGCTTTTATATTTAATAATCTCAACCCACCCAATTCATATTCATTATATAGATAGCCTCGTTTTATTTTGTCTGGTTTAGCGTCCCAGATAAAGCGAAATATTTCTTTGCTCATGAAAAACTAATCATCAGGAGTAGGCAGCGCCATAAGTAAGTGAGTAAACTGAGAAATGACTAATGGCTTTCCATAAATAGACAGGTATTTACCTCTCCATGGTTGCAGGGTCTGTTATATTGATTGTTGCAAACAAGGATCTATTATTCTGATGGTTGCAAACAAGGAAATTATCTTATCTATCTATCTTATCTTCATCTGTAAAGAAGCATCATTCTCCTGGAGGTTTGAGTAGCAAAGTCTGGCTTAGTTAGTTCATCAATATGCTCAGTTGACCAATCAGAGTTAGTCATTAACAGTAACTCTTTAGGCCCATAGAGTTGACCAATCAGAGTTAGTCATTAACAGATCACAAATATTGCTGCTGTGATTGCACACTGTGGTATTTCTCACCCAATAGATATGGGAGTTTATTAAAATTGGTTTTGTTTTCAAATTATTTGTTGATATGTGTGATCTGAGGGAAATATGTGTCTCTAATATGGTCAGACATTTGGCAGGAGGTTAGGAATTGCAGCTCAGTTTCCACCATTTAGTGGCAATGTGCACATAGCCTGTCTTCCTTGAAAGCCTGGTCTGCCTACGGTGTCTTTCTTTCTCAATAGCAAGGCAATGCTCAAACCTCCTCAAAGTTCGGTGGCAGATAGCCTAGTGGTTAGAGCGTTGGGCCAGTAAATCGAAAGGTTGGTGGATCAATTGTTTAAACTGACATGGTAAGAATTCGTCATTCTCCTTAAACAAGGCAGTTAACCCACTGTTCCTAGCTGTCATTTTTTAAATAAGAATTTGTTCTTAACTGTTCTTAAATAAAATAAATGCTCACTGAGTCTGTACATAGTCAAAGCTTTCCTTAAGTTTGGGTCAGTCACAGTGGTCAGGTATTCTGCCAAATAGCATTCTAGTTTGCTCAGTTTTTTTTGTTAATTCTTTCCAATGTGTCAAGTAATT
>NW_027006704.1:0-2770 GCF_036934945.1 Oncorhynchus masou masou
AGCTTCATGGTAAAACAGTAGTGTGTAGTTCCAGGTGTTAGCTACACCGCTACATGGTAAAACAGTAGTGTGTAGTTCCAGTAATTAGCTACATGGTAAAACAGTAGTGTGTAGTTCCAGTAGTTAGCTACACGGTAAAACAGTAGTGTGCAGTTCCAGTAATTAGCTACATGGTAAAACAGTAGTGTGTAGTTCCAGGAGATGCTTCATGGTAAAACAGTAGTGTGGTTCAGTAGTTAGCTGCGGTAAAACAGTAGTGTAGTTTCAGTAGTTAGCTACCGCTACATTGTAAAACAGTAGTGTGTAGTTTCAGTAATTAGCTACATGGTAAAACAGTAGTGTGTAGTTCCAGTAGTTTACACCTTTACATGGTAAAACAGTAGTGTGTAGTTCCAGTAGTTAGCTACATGTGGTAAAACAGTAGTGTGTAGTTCCAGTGTACTGCTACATGGTAAAACAGTAGTGTGTAGTTCCAGGTGTTAGCTACACTGCTACATCAGTAGTGTGTAGTTTCAGTAATGCTACACTGGTAAAACAGTAGTGTGTAGGTCAGTAGTTAGCTACATGGTAAAACAGTAGTGTGTAGTTCAGTAGTTAGCTACTACAGTAGTGTGTGGTTCCAGTAGTTAGCTACACCGCTACATGGTAAAACAGTAGTGTGTAGTTCCAGTAGTTAGCTACACGGTAAAACAGTAGTGTAGTTTCAGTAGTTAGCTACATAGCTACATTGTAAAACAGTAGTGTGTAGTTTCAGTAATTAGCTACATGGTAAAACAGTAGTGTGTAGTTCCAGTAGTTAGCTACATGGTAAAACAGTAGTGTATGTAGTTCCAGTAGTTAGCTACACCGCTACATGGTAAAACAGTAGTGTGTAGTTCCAGGAGTTAGCTACATGGTAAAACAGTAGTGTGTAGTTCCAGGTGTTAGCTACACCGCTACATGGTAAAACAGTATGTGTAGTTCCAGGTGTTAGCTACACTGCTACATTAGTAGTGTGTAGTTTCAGTAATTAGCTACATGGTAAAACAGTAGTGTGAAGTTCCAGGTGTTAGCTACACCGCTACATGGTAAAACAGTAGTGTGTAGTTCCAGTAATTAGCTACATGGTAAAACAGTAGTGTGTAGTTCCAGGAGTTAGCTACATGGTAAAACAGTAGTGTGTAGTTCCAGGTGTTAGCTACACTGCTACATGGTAAAACAGTAGTGTGTAGTTTCAGTAATTAGCTACATGGTAAAACAGTAGTGTGTAGTTCCAGTAGTTAGCTACATGGTAAAACAGTAGTGTGTAGTTCCAGTAGTTAGCTACACCGCTACATGGTAAAACAGTAGTGTGTAGTTCCAGGAGTTAGCTACATGGTAAAACAGTAGTGTGTAGTTCCAGGTGTTAGCTACACTGCTACATGGTAAAACAGTAGTGTGTAGTTTCAGTAATTAGCTACATGGTAAAACAGTAGTGTGAAGTTCCAGGTGTTAGCTACACCGCTACATGGTAAAACAGTAGTGTGTAGTTCCAGTAATTAGCTACATGGTAAAACAGTAGTGTGTAGTTCCAGTAATTAGCTACATGGTAAAACAGTAGTGTGTAGTTCCAGTAGTTAGCTACACGGTAAAACAGTAGTGTAGTTTCAGTAGTTAGCTACACCGCTACATTGTAAAACAGTAGTGTGTAGTTTCAGTAATTAGCTACATGGTAAAACAGTAGTGTGTAGTTCCAGTAGTTAGCTACATGGTAAAACAGTAGTGTGTAGTTCCAGTAGTTAGCTACACCGCTACATGGTAAAACAGTAGTGTGTAGTTCCAGGAGTTAGCTACATGGTAAAACAGTAGTGTGTAGTTCCAGGAGTTAGCTACACTGCTACATGGTAAAACAGTAGTGTGTAGTTTCAGTAATTAGCTACATGGTAAAACAGTAGTGTGAAGTTCCAGGTGTTAGCTACACCGCTACATGGTAAAACAGTAGTGTGTAGTTCCAGTAATTAGCTACATGGTAAAACAGTAGTGTGTAGTTCCAGGAGTTAGCTACATGGTAAAACAGTAGTGTGTAGTTCCAGGTGTTAGCTACACTGCTACATGGTAAAACAGTAGTGTGTAGTTTCAGTAATTAGCTACATGGTAAAACAGTAGTGTGAAGTTCCAGGTGTTAGCTACACCGCTACATGGTAAAACAGTAGTGTGTAGTTCCAGTAGTTAGCTACATGGTAAAACAGTAGTGTGAAGTTCCAGGTGTTAGCTACACCGCTACATTGTAAAACAGTAGTGTGTAGTTTCAGTAATTAGCTACATGGTAAAACAGTAGTGTGTAGGTCCAGTAGTTAGCTACATGGTAAAACAGTAGTGTGTAGTTCCAGTAGTTAGCTACACCGCTACATGGTAAAACAGTAGTGTGTAGTTCCAGTAGTTAGCTACATGGTAAAACAGTAGTGTAGTTTCAGTAGTTAGCTACACCGCTACATTGTAAAACAGTAGTGTGTAGTTTCAGTAATTAGCTACATGGTAAAACAGTAGTGTGTAGTTCCAGTAGTTAGCTACATGGTAAAACAGTAGTGTGTAGTTCCAGTAGTTAGCTACACCGCTACATGGTAAAACAGTAGTGTGTAGTTCCAGGAGTTAGCTACATGGTAAAACAGTAGTGTGTAGTTCCAGGTGTTAGCTACACCGCTACATGGTAAAACAGTAGTGTGTAGTTCCAGGTAGTTAGCTACATGGTAAAACAGTAGTGTGTAGTTCCAGTAAGTTAGCTACATGGTAAAACAGTAGTGTGAGTTCCAGT
>NW_027006705.1:0-2768 GCF_036934945.1 Oncorhynchus masou masou
GTTTTTCTTATTAAAGTATGGACACTTACCACGCTGCAAATTGGTCCGATCTATCTTACTCCTCATCAGAGGAAGACGACAAACATTGATAAAAGTAGGGAATATACCAGTTTCATTTAAGGACCAAAAACTTGACAGCTGTACTATATAGTTCACAAAAAAGTTGGGAAGAGATGTTCGGACGTACTGATTCCATGGCACATTTAGGATCTGATAGCAAAACAACGCCAGATTCAAAACTTCACATTTTTCAATTTAAATTTTTTACAAAATTCTTGCAACTAATACAATGTTATATATATATGGGGGGGTAGCATCTTCCCAGCTCTGCAGATTGTGCTGCAAAGAGACAGAATCATTCCATGTGTTTTGGTACTGTCCGTATATAGGTTGTTTTTGGATTTAACATCTACGGTATCGGTGTCCCTAAACCGGGATGGTTTTGGGGGCTAATGTGTGCTAATGTGACGAGAATGACATTGTTAACAACAGACAACTTTCCGGGACAAAGACGTGTCTTATATGGGCAGAAAACTTAAAGTATTGTTAATCTGACTGCAGTGTCCAATTTACAGTAGCTATTACAGTGAAAAAAATAACATGCTATTGTTTGAGGAGATTACACCACAACAAAACACTTTTATCATGGCAACTGGTTGGATACATACCTCTAAAGGTAAATAATGTACTTACATTCATTAATCGTGCTCTGATTTGTCATCCTGAGGGTCACAGAGATAAAATGGAGCATA
Source organism: Oncorhynchus masou masou (assembly GCF_036934945.1). Classification (NCBI taxonomy): domain Eukaryota; kingdom Metazoa; phylum Chordata; class Actinopteri; order Salmoniformes; family Salmonidae; genus Oncorhynchus; species Oncorhynchus masou. The sequence goes on from NW_027006705.1 coordinate 753, forward strand.
GTTTCGTTTGATAAATTTACATTTTTATATACAAATGTAGGAACTGGCTTCGACAGTTTTAACCACTGCTGTGTGGTATCAAGAATGTGCATATCCTTGCTTCAGGTCCTGAGCTACAGGCAGTTAGATTTGGGTATGTAATTTTAGGCTGAAATTGAAAAAGAGGGTCCAGTCCTTAAGGGATCATAGCTTTCCCTGGATTTATTGGTCAGTCTATGAGCAGGTGTTCATAATATTTTGTACACACAGTGTGTATTGCTACCAGAGCACAAGACAAAAATATGCATTATGTTCTAGTCTAAATAATGAAATATCATTCACAAACTGAATCGAAATTACAAGCAGCTTATTTGACCTTAAATAAAACGTTATATAACAATAATTATAAACCGGGTGGTTCTAGCCCTGAATGCTGATTGGCTGACAGCCGTGGTATATCGTATACCACGGGTATGACAAAACATTTATTTTTAATTAATAAACATTCAAAAAGAAATAAATGAAAACAGAATGTGATGTAATGTATCTGAAGAAATTACTGCAGGGACTGTCGCCTTACCAGGCCAGCCATAGTAAATAATGCAACAAAAATACATCATCCTAATGTTTATCTTTACCCAACGTGTGTGTAGCTGTCAACTTTGATCAATAACGAGGCACTAAACACAGACCTTTTTCATGTTTCTGCATACAACTCCAACTCAGGAACACTGTAAACACTGTATTTAGATGCAAAATATTTCTGCCCTTAAGGCGAGCAGATTCTGTTAAATTGACCTGGGGATTATTAGGCTTCATAACCAAAGGCAAACAAGAAGAAGTGTTAGAACGTAATAGCAAAAGATGATAGGTTCTCTATGCAAATTATTTTGAGAAGTTGAGCCTTTGCAAAACATCAATTTTGATCAAGTACACTGTTTGTGCCTCTGTCTCTGCCCTTGTTCTAAAAGTTGTACCTAATACAAAATATTTAGGATTGCTGATAGACCTGGGTTCAAATAGCTCAAATTCTTGTCCTTTTGAAATCCTCTCAACTCACATAATAATGGTGATGAAGCCATTGGTTTATGTTGGCTTCTTTACATTGGAGCCGGAGTGCCAGACACAGATCTGCTATCTTAATATGATAAGTTTGTTGTTGCAAGAAATACAACATTGTAGTGTATTTAAGATTTAGAAAGATATCTAAACTTTGGAATTTCCACTTTAAAATTTCAGACTTGACTTGAAAAATGTATGAAGTTATGCAAAAATGTCCCTTAATTACAGTGTAATCCATATCATAATTCACATTTCCTGTTGCTGCAGGATTATTGTCCTACATTGACAAAACCGATCATTTTAAGAAATCAGATCTGTAGGAGGAGTTTGCACTTTTGGGACCATTTGCTTCCATTGTGCGATTCAAACTCAATCAAACACAGTTGAAATATTTGAAAGTACCGGAATGATTGAAATACAAAGAGAAGGGTACTTTTCTATCTGTCAGCTTTCCTGAAAGATTGTTCCCATCCATCGCAAGTTGCACACAACACAAGCAAAAATCCTAACACTCCACCTGACAAATGCTAACCTTTTTGTCACCTGATGGAGACATACTCCATGGACAGCAGCAGATGAGTGCATATTAGAAGTAAAGGTAAGGGAACATGTTGATACAAACTGACATTTGTTTATCCAGACACAGCAGAATCCTGGAGGGGAGCAAAAACCCACACACAAAACGCTGTGTCAATGCTGATCAAAGACACTAGTTCCCCCTTGAAATACCCATGCTGTGTATTTAAAGATCCCCTCATGCTGTTCCAAAATGCCTTGGCTTCTTTGCAATGCTCATGTGCTCATGCTATCAATAATTCTCTCTGTTGAGATTGTGAATTTGAGTCCTAACACCAGTTGAAGATTAGTTTCTCATATTACACTGATGTTACCTTTGTATCGCAACAATTTTTTCTGGTCGCTTCTTTCAATGTACCCCCTCCTCTGCCTATCCTAAACAGGCATAATAGGGCACAC
>NW_027006706.1:0-2767 GCF_036934945.1 Oncorhynchus masou masou
GAACCTGTTTACTGTACCTACCTACTGTACCTGTTTACTGTACCTACTGTACCTACCTACTGAACCTGTTTACTGTACCTACCTACTGAACCTGTTTACTGTACCTACCTACTGTAACTACCTACTGGACCTGTTTACTGCACCTACCTACTGAACCTACCTACTGAACCTGTTTACTGTATCTACCTACTGAACCTACCTACTGTACCTGTTTAATGTACCTACTGAACCTACCTACTGGACCTGTTTACTGCACCTACCTACTGAACCTGTTTACTGAACCTACCTACTGTAACTACCTACTGAACCTGTTTACTGTACATACCTAATGAACCTACCTACCTACTGAACCTACCTACTGAGCCTGTTTACTGTACCTACTGTACCTACCTACTGAACCTGTTTACTGTACCTACCTACTGAACCTGTTTACTGTACCTACTGTACCTACCTACTGAACCTGTTTACTGTACCTACCTACTGAACTGTTTACCTACCTGTTTACTGTACCTACTGTTTACTGTACCTACCTACTGAACCTGTTTACTGTACCTACTGTACCTACCTACTGAACCTGTTTACTGTACCTACCTACTGAACCTGTTTACTGTACCTACCTACTGAACCTGTAACTACCTACTGTACCTACCTACTGAACCTGTTTATGTACCTACTGAACCTACCTACTGGACCTGTTTACTGTACCTACCTATGAACCTACCTACTGAACCTACCTACTGTACCTGTTTAATGTACCTACTGAAACCTACCTACTGGACCTGTTTACTGTACCTACCTACTGAACCTGTTTACTGAACCTACCTACTGTAACTACCTACTGGACCTGTTTACTGTACATACCTACCTACTGAACCTGTTTAATGTACCTACTGAACCTACCTACTGAGACCTGTTTACTGTACCTACTGAACCTACCTACTGGACCTGTTTACTGTACCTACCTACTGAACCTGTTTAATGTACCTACTGTACCTACCTACTGAACATGTTTACTGTTTACTGTACCTACCTACTGAACCTGTTTACTGTACCTACCTACTGAACCTGTTTACTGTACCTGTTTACTGTACCTACTGTACCTACCTATGAAACTACCTACTGAACCTGTTTACTGTACCTACCTACTGTACCTAACTACTGAACCTACCTACTGAACCTACCTACTGGCCTGTTTACTGTACCTACCTACTGAACCTACCTACCTACGGAACCTACCTACTGAACCTGTTTACTGTACCTACCTACTGAACCTGTTTACTGTACCTACCTACTGTACCTACCTACTGTACCTACCTACTGAACCTACCTACTGAACCTGTTTACAGTACCTACCTACTGAACCTACCTACTGTACCTACCTACCTACTGTACCTACCTACTGAACCTGTTTACTGTACCTACCTACTGAACCTACCTACTGTACCTACCTACTGTACCTACCTACTGAACCTGTCTACTGTACCTGTTTACTGTACCTACCTACTGAACCTACCTACCTACTGAACCTACCTACTGTACCTACCTACTGTACCTACCTACTGAACCTACCTACTGAACCTGTTTACTGTACCTACCTACTGTACCTAACTACTGAACCTACCTACTGAACCTACCTACTGAACCTACCTACTGGCCTGTTTACTGCACCTACCTACTGAACCTAACTACTGAACCTACCTACTGTACCTACCTACTGAACCTACCTACTGAACCTGTTTACTGTACCTACCTACTGTACCTACCTACTGTACCTAACTACTGAACCTACCTACTGTACCTACCTACTGAACCTACCTACCTACGGAACCTACCTACTGAACCTGTTTACTGTACCTACCTACTGTACCTACCTACTGAACCTACCTACTGAACCTACCTACTGTACCTACCTACTGTATCTACCTACTGTACCTACCTACTGTACCTACCTACTGGCCTGTTTACTGTACCTACCTACTGAACCTACCTACCTACGGAACCTACCTACTGAACATGTTTACTGTACCTACCTACTGAACCTACCTACTGTACCTACCTACTGTACCTACCTACTATATCTGTTCACTGTACCTACTGAACCTACCCACTGAGCCTGTTTACTGTACCTACCTACTGAACCCACCTACTGTACCTACCTACTGAACCTACCTACTGTACCTGTTTACTGTACCTACCTACTGAACCTACCTACTGGCCTGTTTACTGTACCTACCTACTGAACCTACCTACTGAACCTGTTTACTGTACCTACCTACTGAACCTGTTTACTGTACCTACCTACTGAACCTACCTACTGAACCTGTTTACTGTACCTACCTACTGAACCTTTTTACTGTACCTACTGTACCTACCTACTGTACCTACCTACTGAACCTGTTTACTGTACCTACCTACTGAACCTACCTACTGGACCTGTTTACTGCACCTACCTACTGAACCTACCTACTGAACCTGTTTACTGTACCTACCTACTGTACCTACCTACTGAACTTGTTTACTGTACCTACCTACTGTACCTGTTTACTGTACCTACCTACTGAACCTGTTTACTGAACCTACCTACTGTAACTACCTACTGAACCTGTTTACTGTACATACCTAATGAACCTACCTACCTACTGAACCTACCTACTGAGCCTGTTTACTGTACCTACCTACTGAACCTACCTACTGAACCTGTTTACTGTATCTACCTACTGAACCTACCTACTGTACCTGTTTACTGTACCTACTGTACCTACCTACT
>NW_027006707.1:0-2766 GCF_036934945.1 Oncorhynchus masou masou
GTTTTCCGAGCTGGTCATGGGTGCACCTCAGCCACGCTCAAGGTCCTAAACGATATCATAATAAAAGACAGTACTGTGCAATCGTCTTCATCGACCTGGCCAAGGCTTTCGACTCGGTCAATTATCACATTCTTATCGGCAGACTCAATAGCCTTGGCTTCTCAAATGACTGCCTCGCCTGATTCACCAACTACTTCTCAGATAGAGTTCAGTTCAACGAGCTTCAAACGAGCTGCAATGCCATACATCACTCCTTCCGTGGCCTCCAACTTCTTTTAAATGCTAGTAAAACTAAATGCATGCTCTTCAACCGATCGCTGCCTGCACCTGCCCTCCTGTCCAACATCACTACTCTGGACGGTTCTGACTTAGAATATGTGGACAACTACAAATACCTAGGTGTCTGGTTAGACTGTAAACTCTCCTTCAGACTCATATAAAGCATCTCCAATCGGCTTCCTATTTCGCAACAAAGCCTCCACCCATGCTGCCAGACATACCCTTGTAAACCTGACTATCCTACCGATCCTTGACTTCGGCGATGTCATTTACAAAATAGCCTCCAACACTCTACTCAGCAAATTGGATGTAGAGACAGTGCCATCCTTTTGTCACCAAAGCCCCATATACTACCCACCACTGTGACCTGTATGCTCTTTTTGGCTGGCCCTCACTACATATTCGACTCCAAACCCACTGGCTCCAGGTCATCTATAAGTCTTTGCTAGGTGAAGCCCTGCCTTATCTTAGCTCACTGGTCACCATAGCAACACCCACCCGTAGCACTCGCTCCAGCAGGTATATTTCACTGGTCATCCCCAAAGCCAACACTTCCTTTGGCCGCCTTTCCTTCCAGTTCTCTCCTGCCAATAACTGGAACAAATCACTGAAGCTGGAGTCTTATATCTCCATCTCTAACTTTAATCATCAGCTGTCAGAGCAGCTTACCGATAACTGTACCTGTACACAGCCAATCTGTAAATAGCACACCCAACTACCTCATCCCCATATTGTTATTTATCCTCTTGTTCTTTTGCACCCCAGTATTCTACTTGCACATCATCTGCACATCTATCACTTGTTAATGCTAAATTGTAATTATTTCGCCTCTATGGCCTATTTGTGCCTTACCTCCCTACTCTTCTAAATTTGCACACTGTACATAGTTTTCTATTGTGTTATTGACTGTCGTTTGTTTATGTGTAACTCTGTGTTGTTGACGCACTGCTTTTGCTTTATCTTGGCCAGGTCGCAGTTGTAAATGAGACTTGTTCTCAACTGGCCGACCTGTGGTTAAATAAAGGTCAAATAAAAATCTACATATAAAAACTTCATGTAACTAATTATGTGACTTCTGAAGGTAATTGGTGCACCAGATCTTATTTAAAGGCTCCATAGCACGCACCCTTTTCATTTTTTGTTTTTTATTTATTTCACTTCACCAACTTGGAGTATTTTGTTGTCCATTACATGAAATCCAAATAAAAATCCATTTACATTACAGGTTTAAAGTGTGTGTGTACGTTTGTGTATGTGTAACTCTGTGTTTTTGTTGCACTGCTTTATCTTGGCCAGGTGCGTGCGTACGTATGCGTACATGTTTAATGATTCTAGTGAGGACCAGAAAAGAATAGTGAACAAACAAAATGTTGACCAACTGGGGACATTTTGTTCGTCCCCTAAGGGTTACGGTCCGCGATCGTATTTGTTCTTTTTGATGTCATTACGAATAGAGTTTGTTACAAAATGACAGTTGGTGCTGTTTATGCCGTCATTCTGTTACCAAACTTTGCATCTGCACTGTTCTTCAAGAAAATGTGTTTTTGTGAAATGTTTAGTGGAAATTGTAAAAAGCCGTCCTTGTGCATAGAGTTGTATGGTTTGTTCAACTTGCCAATCATTGTTTTTTATTTGGACATACATTGTAAAGTAAAGTCTCAGGATCACTCTGTTACTGTGGAATTGACCAACAACAACCCTCAACGGATGTTTTCATATGGTGATGAGGAACACAATCTACTTCACATGAGCACTGCATTCATTTGTTCCATGGTCTTGTTGATAGTCAAACATGGAAATCAGTCTGTAAATCTGTCTGCATCTCAATTCTCCACCCTCCTGTCATGGATTTAAATACATTGAATTGGTGTTAGCATTGGCTGGAGGGGAGTTTTCACCATCACAGGGAATGTGCAAGTACACACTTTGGGAGAAGGCTGAAGAATCTGAACAGTCTTCGTTCTAGATAAGAGCAGGGGTTTGGACTGGAAATGATGCTCTGAATGACAGCACAGCAGGAACACCAGCAACATCAACTGAAAGGTGAACTGTCTAACCACAGCCAGCCAGCCCCGGTCCTCTGCTAAAGAAAAAGGCCATTGAAGAGACAAACTATACCTGCTTTGTCTCTTGCTAATGACTCCATGTTTCAAACCCAGCGGAGGCTGAATAATTCAATAAACCGCCTACTGGGCCCAAGGCAAATATTAATGCTCCTGGATGGTCATTTCGAAAGACACAAGTAGTGTGTTCCAAATGGATCCCTATTCCATATGGGCTCTGGTCAAAAGCAGTGCACTATATAACGAATAGGGTGCCATTTGGAACGCAGACATACAGCCATTTCTCTTGGATCCATTATTTATGGAGACCACCTGAGCTGGGGCAGCTGAGTCCTATAGAAGGAAGCCAGGTGGGTTTGGGAGCCAGAACCACCATCTTGGAACGTGCAGGGCAACATTTCCGCTGCCTGACCACAGAAATGCA
>NW_027006708.1:0-2765 GCF_036934945.1 Oncorhynchus masou masou
CAACACGCTGCATTTCGGTCCGACTCTCTTTCGACAAACGAAGAACGCCGTGACAGCTGCCATTGGCAACTCAATTATTCTTAGAACTTGTTCTGTGTGCGATTTTCAAATAATTGGTTCAATGGCATATATCTGATGTATTAAAAGCAATAATTAATTGGTACCATGATTGTCTTCAGAAATGTTCTGTTTACACGAAGATTGACCATGAAGATTGCCATTTTTCCATTCACTATAATGGGGATCCTGTTTTCTGCTAACAATGCCTGCAGTACGACGGTCGGCCTTGAACTTCCGTGGCATCAATCAAATCAAATTATATCTGTCACATCCTTCGTAAACATCAGGTGTAGACTAACAGTGAAATGCCTACTTATAGGTCATTTTCCAACAATGCAGGGTTAAAGAAAAACAAATGTAATAAAATATTTAAAAAGTGACAAGAGGAATAAATATACAGTAACGAATTACAATAACAAGTAAAACATACCATGCTACAGTGCCTTCAGAAAGTATTCACACTCCTTGACTTTTTCCACATTTTGTTGTGTTACAGTCTGAATTTAAAATTAATTAAATTGAGATGTTTTTGTCACTGGGCTATATACTATACCCCATAATGTCAAAATGAAATTCCGTTTTTTTAAATTATATGCTGAAATGTCTTGAGCCAATATGTATTCATCCCCTTCGCTATGGCAAGCCGAAATAAGTTCAGGAGTTAAAATTTGCATAACAACTCACATAATTAGTGGACTCACTATCTGTGCAATAATAATGGTTAACATGATTGATTTGTGAATGACTACCTCATCGCTGTACCCGAGACGTACAATTATATGTAAAGTCCCTCACTCGCGGAAGTGAATTTCAGACACAGATTCAACATCGAAGACCAGGGAGGTTTTCCAATGCCTCGCAAAGAAGGGCACCTATTGGTAGGTGGGTAAAAAATGTAAAAGCAGACATTGAATATCCCTTCAAGCATGGTGTTGTTATTAATTACACTTTGGATGGTGTATCAATACACACAGTAACAATAAAGTGACAGGGGTCCTTCCTAACTCAGTTGCCGGAGAGGAAGGAAATTCAGCCAGGAAATTCACCATGAGGCCAACGGTGAAATTAAAACAGTTACAGAGTTTAATGGCTGTGATACAAGAAAACTGAAGATGGATCAACCACATTGTAGGTACTTCACAATACTAACCTAATTGAAAGATTAAAACGAAGGAAGCCTGTACAGAATTAACACATTCAAAAACATGCATCATTTTTTCAACATGGCACTAAAGTAATTCTGCAAAAAATGTGGAAAGAAATTCACTTTTTGTCCTGAATAGAAAGTGTTATGTTTGGGACAAATACAAAAGAACACATTATTGAGTACCACTTTCCATATTTTCAAGCATAGTGGTGGTATGCTTGTAATCGTTAAGGACTGGAGCTAAGCACAGGCAAAGCTCATAGGAAAACCTGCTCCAGTCTGCATTCCACCAGAAACTGGGAGATTAATTTACCTTTCAGCAAGACAATAACATAAAACACAAGGCCAAATCTACACTGGAGTTGTTTACCAAGAAGATAGTGAATGTTCCTGAGTGGTTGGTTACAGTTTGACTTAAATCTATTTGAAAATCTATGGCAAGACCTGAAAATGTTTGTCCTAGTAATTGAAGAATGCTTGAAGAATGAATTAATACAGTTTGAAAAGAATAATGGGCAAATGTTGCACAATCCAGGTGTGGAAAGCTCTTAGAGAATTACCCAGAAAGACTGACAGCTGTGGTCGCTGCCAAAGGTACTTCTACAAACTATTGACTCAGGGATGTGAATAATTATATACAGTTGAAGCCGGAAGTTTACATACACCCTTAGCCAAATACATTTAAACTCAGGTTTTCACAATTCCCACATTTAATCCAAGTAAAAATTCCTGCCTTAGGTCACTGTATTTTAAGAATGTGAAATGTCAGAATAGAAGTACAGAGATTGATTTAGTTAATCTTTTATATATTTCATCACATTCCCAGAGGGACAGAAGTTACATACACTCAATTAGTATTTGGTAGCATTGCCTATAAATTGTTTAACTTGGGTCAAACGTTTGGGAAGTCTTCCACAAGCTTCCCACAATAAGTTGGGTGAATTTTGACCCATTCCTCTGACAGAGCTGGTGTAGTCAGGTTTGCAGAACACCTTGCTCGCACAAGCTTTTCAGTTCTGCCCTGCAAATCTTCTATAGGATTGAGGTCAGGGCTTTGTGATGGCCACTCCAATATCTTGACTTTGTTGTCCTTAAGCCATTTTTCACAACTTTGGAAGTATGCTTTGGGGTCCATTGTCCATTTGGAAGACCCTATTTGTGATAGCTTTAACTTCCTGACGGATGTCTTGAGATGCTGCTTCAATATATCCACATAATATCCACATGATGCCATCCATTTTGTGATGCCAATCCTTCCTGCAGCAAAGCACCCCCACACATGATGCTGCCACCCCGCAACATGATGCTGCCACCCCCGTGCTTCATGGTTGGGATGGTGTTCTTCGGCTTGCAAGCCTCCCCTTTTCCTCCAAACATAACAATGGTCATTATGGCCAAACAGTTATATTTTTGTTTCATCAGACCAGAGGATACTTCTCCAAAAAATACAATATTTGTCCACACATGCAGTTGCAAACCATAGTCTGGCTTTTTAATGGCAGTTTTGGAGCAGTGGCTTCTTCCTTGCGATCCCATGGTGTTTATACTTGCATACTAT
>NW_027006709.1:0-2765 GCF_036934945.1 Oncorhynchus masou masou
GACGATCCTGCTCTATCTGGAATTAATTACAGTGATCAACTCCTTGGAAAAAAAACACAGGAAAACACAGGACCTGTCAGTCAGGTATACCAGGGACTTTCCAAAGGTGCTGGATCTCTCTTCGGGAACTAGTAGGCTGACTGAGAGAGCTTTCCCTCACCTTCACCAACTGACATCATCAGTAGAACTTGGCCGGGTTTGTGGGCCAGCCCTTCTAAGAAGAGCAGCAGCGAAAATGAGAGAGGTATTCGTTGACGTGCAGCTGGCACCTGGAAATGACATGCACCTGGGAACCTGTCTCACCTGGGATAGCCTGTCTCACCTGGGATAGCCTGTCCCACCTGGGAACCTGTCTCACCTGGGATAGCCTGTCTCACCTGGGATAGCCTGTCTCACCTGGGATAGCCTGTCCCACCTGGGATAGCCTGTCTCACCTGGGATAGCCTGTCTCACCTGGGATAGCCTGTCCCACCTGGGAACCTGTCTCACCTGGGATAGCCTGTCTCACCTGGGATAGCCTGTCTCACCTGGGATAGCCTCTGTCCCACCCTGGGATAGCCTGTCTCACCTGGGAACCTGTCTCACCTGGGATAGCCTGTCTCACCTGGGATAGCCTGTCTCACCTGGGATAGCCTGTCTCACCTGGGATAGCCTGTCTCACCTGGGAGAGCCTGTCCCACCTGGGATAGCCTGTCTCACCTGGGAACCTGTCTCACCTGGGATAGCCTGTCCCACCTGGGATAGCCTGTCTCACCTGGGATAGCCTGTCTCACCTGGGATAGCCTGTCTCACCTGGGAACCTGTCTCACCTGGGATAGCCTGTCTCACCTGGGATAGCCTGTCTCACCTGGGAGCCTGTCTCACCTGGGATTGCCTGTCTCACCTGGGATAGCCTGTCTCACCTGGGATAGCCTGTCTCACCTGGGAACCTGTCTCACCTGGGATAGCCTGTCTCACCTGGGATAGCCTGTCTCACCTGGGATAGCCTGTCTCACCTGGGAGCCTGTCTCACCTGGGAGCCTGTCTCACCTGGGATAGCCTGTCTCACCTGGGATAGCCTGTCTCACCTGGGAACCTGTCTCACCTGGGATAGCCTGTCTCACCTGGGATAGCCTGTCTCACCTGGGAACCTGTCTCACCTGGGATAGCCTGTCTCACCTGGGATAGCCTGTCTCACCTGGGAACCTGTCTCACCTGGGATAGCCTGTCTCACCTGGGATAGCCTGTCTCCTGGGACAGCCTGTCTCACCTGGATAGCCTGTCTCACCTGGGAACCTGTCTCACCTGGGATAGCCTGTCTCACCTGGGATAGCCTGTCTCACCTGGGATAGCCTGTCTCACCTGGGATAGCCTGTCTCACCTGGGATAGCCTGTCTCACCTGGGATAGCCTGTCTCACCTGGGAACCTGTCTCACCTGGGATAGCCTGTCTCACCTGGGATAGCCTGTCTCACCTGGGATAGCCTGTCTCACCTGGGATAGCCTGTCTCACCTGGGAACCTGTCTCACCTGGGATAGCCTGTCTCACCTGGGATAGCCTGTCTCACCTGGGATAGCCTGTCTCACCTGGGATAGCCTGTCTCACCTGGGAACCTGTCTCACCTGGGATAGCCTGTCTCACCTGGGATAGCCTGTCTCACCTGGGATAGCCTGTCTCACCTGGGATAGCCTGTCTCACCTGGGATAGCCTGTCTCACCTGGGAACCTGTCTCACCTGGGATAGCCTGTCTCACCTGGGATAGCCTGTCTCACCTGGGATAGCCTGTCTCACCTGGGATAGCCTGTCTCACCTGGGATAGCCTGTCTCACCTGGGATAGCCTGTCTCACCTGGGATAGCCTGTCTCACCTGGGATAGCCTGTCTCACCTGGGATAGCCTGTCTCACCTGGGAAGCCTGTCTCACCTGGGATAGCCTGTCTCACCTGGGATAGCCTGTCTCACCTGGGAAGCCTGTCTCACCTGGGATAGCCTGTCTCACCTGGGATAGCCTGTCTCACCTGGGAACCTGTCTCACCTGGGATAGCCTGTCTCACCTGGGATAGCCTGTCCCACCTGGGATAGCCTGTCTCACCTGGGATAGCCTGTCTCACCTGGGATAGCCTGTCTCACCTGGGATAGCCTGTCTCACCTGGGATAGCCTGTCTCACCTGGGATAGCCTGTCTCACCTGGGAACCTGTCTCACCTGGGATAGCCTGTCTCACCTGGGATAGCCTGTCCCACCTGGGATAGCCTGTCTCACCTGGGATAGCCTGTCTCACCTGGGATAGCCTGTCTCACCTGGGATAGCCTGTCTCACCTGGGAACCTGTCTCACCTGGGATAGCCTGTCTCACCTGGGATAGCCTGTCTCACCTGGGATAGCCTGTCTCACCTGGGATAGCCTGTCTCACCTGGGATAGCCTGTCTCACCTGGGATAGCCTGTCTCACCTGGGATAGCCTGTCTCACCTGGGAAGCCTGTCTCACCTGGGATAGCCTGTCTCACCTGGGATAGCCTGTCTCACCTGGGATAGCCTGTCTCACCTGGGAGACTGTCTCACCTGGGAGCCTGTCTCACCTGGGATAGCCTGTCTCACCTGGGATAGCCTGTCTCACCTGGGAACCTGTCTCACCTGGGATAGCCTGTCTCACCTGGGATAGCCTGTCTCACCTGGGATAGCCTGTCTCACCTGGGAAGCCTGTCTCACCTGGGATAGCCTGTCTCACCTGGGATAGCCTGTCTCACCTGGGAACCTGTCTCACCTGGGATAGCCTGTCTCACCTGGGA
>NW_027006710.1:0-2763 GCF_036934945.1 Oncorhynchus masou masou
GGAATAGCTTTGGACCAGAGTACTATAGTGCACTCTATAGGAATAACTTTGACCAAATTACTATTAGTCACTCTATTGGGAATAACTTTTGACCAGAGTACTATAGTGCACTCTATAGAGAATAGCTTTTTGACCAGAGTACTATAGTGCACTCTATAGGGAATAACTCTTGACCAAAGTACTATAGTGCACTCTACTGGGAATAACTTTTGACCAGAGCTCTATAGGTGTACTATAGTGTACTCTATAGGGAATAACTTGATGACCAAAGTACTATAGTGCACTCTATAGGGAACAACTTTTGACCAAAGTACTATGAATATGCACTCTATAGGGAATAACTTTTGACCAGAGCTCTATGGTACTATAGTGCACTCTATAGGGAATAACTTTTGACCAGAGCTCTATAGTACTCATAGTGCACTCTATAGGGAACAACTTTTGACCAAAGTACTATAGTGCACCTCTAGAGTAGGGAATAACTTCTTTGACCAGAGCTCTATGTAGTACTATAGTGCACTCTATAGGGAATAACTTTTGACCAGAGTACTATAGTGCACTCTATGAGGGAATAACTTTTGATCAGAGCTCTATGAGTACTATAGTGCACTCTATAGGGAATAACTTTTGACCAGAGTAACATATAGTGCACTCTATAGGGAATAGCTTTAGATCAGAGAGTACTATAGTGCACTCTATAGGAATAACTTTTGACCAGAGTTACTATAGTGCACTCTATTGGGAATAACCTTTTGACCAGAGTAGCTATAGTGCACTCTATAGGGAATAGCTTTTGACCAGAGTACCATAGTGCACTCTATAGGGAATAACTTTTGACCAGAGCTATGAGCTATAGTGCACTCTATAGGGAATAACTTTTGATCAGAGCTCTATGAGTACTATAGTGCACTCTATAGGGAATAACTTTTTACCAGAGTACTATAGTGCACTCTATAGGGAATAGCTTTTGACCAGAGTACTATAGTGCACTCTATAGGGAATAACTTTTGACCAAAATTACTATAGTGCACCTATTAGGAATAACTTTTGACCAGAGTACTATAGTGCACCTATAGGGAATAGCTTTTGACCAGAGTACTATAGTGCACTCTATAGGGAATAACTTTTGACCAAAGTACTATAGTGCACTCTATAGGGAATAGCTTTTGACCAGAGTACTATAGTGCACTCTATAGGGAATAACTTTTGACCAAAGTACTATAGTGCACTCTACTGGGAATAACTTTTGACCAGAGCTCTATGTGTACTATAGTGTACTCTATAGGGAATAACTTATGACCAAAGTACTATAGTGCACTCTATAGGGAACAACTTTTGACCAAAGTACTATAGTGCACTCTATAGGGAATAACTTTTGACCAGAGCTCTATGTGTACTATAGTGCACTCTATAGGGAATAACTTTTGACCAGAGCTCTATGTGTACTATAGTGCACTCTATAGGGAATAACCTTTGACCAAAGTACTATAGTGCACTCTTTAGGGAATAACTTTTGATCAGAGCTCTATGAGTACTATAGTGCACTCTATAGGGAATAACTTTTGACCAGAGCTCTATGAGTACTATAGTGCACTCTATAGGGAATAACTTTTGACCAGAGTACTATAGTGCACTCTATAGGGAATAGCTTTTGACCAGAGTACTATAGTGCACTCTATAGGGAATAACTTTTGACCAAATTACTATAGTGCACTCTATTGGGAATAACTTTTGACCAGAGTACTATAGTGCACTCTATAGGGAATAGCTTTTGACCAGAGTACTATAGTGCACTCTATAGGGAATAACTTTTGACCAAAGTACTATAGTGCACTCTACTGGGAATAACTTTTGACCAGAGCTCTATGTGTACTATAGTGTACTCTATAGGGAATAACTTATGACCAAAGTACTATAGTGCACTCTATAGGGAATAACTTTTGACCAAAGTACTATAGTGCACTCTATAGGGAATAACTTTTGACCAGAGCTCTAATGTACTATAGTGCACTCTATAGGGAATAACTTTTGACCAGAGCTCTATGTGTACTATAGTGCACTCTATAGGGAACAACTTTTGACCAAAGTACTATAGTGCACTCTATAGGGAATAACTTTTGACCAGAGCTCTATGTGTACTATAGTGCACTCTATAGGGAATAACCTTTGACCAAAGTACTATAGTGCACTCTTTAGGGAATAACTTTTGATCAGAGCTCTATGAGTACTATAGTGCACTCTATAGGGAATAACTTTTGACCAGAGCTCTATGAGTACTATAGTGCACTCTATAGGGAATAACTTTTGACCAGAGTACTATAGTGCACTCTATAGGGAATAGCTTTTGACCAGAGTACTATAGTGCACTCTATAGGGAATAACTTTTGACCAGAGCTCTATGAGTACTATAGTGCACTCTATAGGGAATAACTTTTGACCAGAGTACTATAGTGCACTCTATATGGAATAACTTTTGACCAGAGCCCTATGAGTACTGTAGTGCACTCTATAGGGAATAACTTTTGGCCAGAGTACTATAGTGCACTCTATAGGGAATAGCTTTTGACCAGAGTACTATAGTGCACTCTATAGGGAATAACTTTTGACCAGAGCTCTATGTGTACTATAGTGCACTCTACAGGGAATAACTTTTGACCAGAGTACTATAGTGCACTCTATAGGGAATAGCTTTTGACCAGAGTACTATAGTGCACTCTATAGGGAATAACTTTTGACCAAAGTACTATAGTGCACTCTATTGGG
>NW_027006711.1:0-2761 GCF_036934945.1 Oncorhynchus masou masou
CTGTCCTAGCTCTCTATCAGGACGGCTGTCCTAGCTCTCCGTTAGGACGGCTGTCCTAGCTCCTCTATCAGGACGGCTGTCCTAGCTCTCTATCAGGACGGCTGTCCTAGCTCTCTATCAGGACGGCTGTCCTAGCTCTCCTGTTAGGACGGCTGTCCTAGCTCTCCATCAGGACGGCTGTCCTAGCTCTCCGTCAGGACGGCTGTCCTAGCTCTCCATTAGGACGGGTGTCCTAGCTCTCCGTTAGGACGGCTTTCCTAGCTCTACGTTAGGACGGCTGTCCTAGCTCTCTATCAGGACCGGCTGTCCTAGCTCTCCGTTAGGACGGCTGTCCTAGCTCTCCGTTAGGACGGCTGTCCTAGCTCTCTATCAGGACGGCTGTCCTAGCTCTCCCAGTTAGGGACGGTCCTAGCTCTCCGTTAGAGGCGTCTACCTGCATCTCAGGACGGCTGTCCTAGCTCTGCTATCAGGACGGCTGTCCTAGCTCTCTATCAGGACGGCTGTCCTAGCTCTCCATTAGGACGGGTGTCCTAGCTCTCTATCAGGACGGCTGTCCTAGCTCTCCGTTAGGACGGCTGTCCTAGCTCTCTATCAGGACGGCTGTCCTAGCTCTCCATTAGGACGGCTGTCCTAGCTCTCTATCAGGACGGCTGTCCTAGCTCTCTATCAGGACGGCTGTCCTAGCTCTCCGTTAGGACGGCTGTCCTAGCTCTCTATCAGGACGGCTGTCCTAGCTCTCTATCAGGACGGCTGTCCTAGCTCTCTATCAGGACGGCTGTCCTAGCTCTCTATCAGGACGGCTGTCCTAGCTCTCTATCAGGACGGCTGTCCTAGCTCTCCGTTAGGACGGCTGTCCTAGCTCTCTATCAGGACGGCTGTCCTAGCTCTCCGTTAGGACGGCTGTCCTAGCTCTCTATCAGGACGGCTGTCCTAGCTCTCCGTTAGGACGGCTGTCCTAGCTCTCTATTAGGACGGCTGTCCTAGCTCTCCGTTAGGACGGCTGTCCTAGCTCTCTATCAGGACGGCTGTCCTAGCTCTCCGTCAGGACGGCTGTCCTAGCTCTCTATCAGGACGGCTGTCCTAGCTCTCCGTTAGGACGGCTGTCCTAGCTCTCCGTTAGGACGGCTGTCCCAGCTCTCTATCAGGACGGCTGTCCTAGCTCTCCATTAGGACGGCTGTCCTAGCTCTCTATCAGGACGGCTGTCCTAGCTCTCCATTAGGACGGCTGTCCTAGCTCTCTATCAGGACGGCTGTCCTAGCTCTCCGTTAGGACGGCTGTCCTAGCTCTCCATTAGGACGGCTGTCCTAGCTCTCCATTAGGACGTCTGTCCTAGCTCTCCATTAGGACGGCTGTCCACCCCTTAGAAGACTGAAAGGTTGAAAAATAGAACCTGCATACGACAGTGTGTCTAGAACCAGGTTCTGCTTTTGGCAGGAACAACTATGGTTGGCTTTAAATGGTTTAATCACTGTTTGTGATATATGACTGTCTCCTCTCTCTACCAAACAGGAGGAAGAGGAGAAGTTGAGCCTTGATGACAACGTCCTGTTGGATGAGGACTTTGAGGCTGGGTACGAGGCTGGAGAAGAGGAGGAGGAAGAGATGGAGGAGGAAGAGGGGGAAGATGACGAAGAGGAGGAGGAGAGCAACAAGATGAAGATTCTGCGTCACATTGCGGGCGCGGCGTCCAAAGTGAAGCAGATCATTGGGAATCTGATAACCACCGCGGGAAAAGTGGTGGTCACTATACTGTTAGGAGTCACAGGTCAGTGTATTCCAGTGAGAGAGAGGAGTCAGCACTATACTGTTAGGAGTCACAGGTCAGTGTATTCCAGTGAGAGAGAGGAGTCAGCACTATACTGTTAGGAGTCACAGTGTATCCCAGTGAGAGAGAGGAGTCAGCACTATACTGTTAGGGTCACAGGTCAGTGTATTTCCAGTGAGAGAGAGGAGTCAGCACTATACTGTTAGGAGTCACAGGTCAGTGTATCCCAGTGAGAGAGAGGAATCAGCACTATACTGTTAGGAGTCACAGTGTATTCCAGTGAGAGAGAGGAGTCAGCACTATACTGTTAGGAGTCACAGTGTATTCCAGTGAGAGAGAGGAATCAGCACTATACTGTTAGGAGTCACAGGTCAGTGTATCCCAGTGAGAGAGAGGAATTAGCACTATACTGTTAGGAGTCACAGGTCAGTGTATTCCAGTGAGAGAGAGGAATCAGCCCCTGC
This sequence comes from Oncorhynchus masou masou, assembly GCF_036934945.1. NCBI lineage: Eukaryota > Metazoa > Chordata > Actinopteri > Salmoniformes > Salmonidae > Oncorhynchus > Oncorhynchus masou. Next base: position 2,231 of record NW_027006711.1, read on the forward strand.
ACTATACTGTTAGGAGTCACAGGTCAGTGTATTCCAGTGAGAGAGAGGAGTCAGCACTATACTGTTAGGAGTCACAGTGTATTCCAGTGAGAGAGAGGAATCAGCACTATACTGTTTGGAGTCACAGTGTATCCCAGTGAGAGAGAGGAATCAGCACTATACTGTTAGGAGTCACAGGTCAGTGTATTCCAGTGAGAGAGAGGAATCAGCCCCTGCACTATACTGTTAGGAGTCACAGGTCAGTGTACCCCAGTGAGAGAGAGGAGTCAGCACTATACTGTTAGGAGTCACAGGTCAGTGTATCCCAGTGAGAGAGAGGAATCTGCACTATACTGTTAGGAGTCACAGGTCAGTGTATTCCAGTGGGAGAGAGGAGTCAGCACTATACTGTTAGGAGTCACAGGTCAGTGTATTCCAGTGAGAGAGAGGAGTCAGCACTATACTGTTAGGAGTCACAGGTCAGTGTATTCCAGTGAGAGAGAGGAATCAGCACTATACTGTTAGGAGTCACAGGTCAGTGTATCCCAGTGA
>NW_027006712.1:0-2760 GCF_036934945.1 Oncorhynchus masou masou
GGGGAGAGAGAGGGAGGGAGAGAGAAGGAGGGAGAGAGAGAGGGAAGAGAGAAGGAGGAGAGAGGGAGGGAAGAGAGAAGGAGGAGAGAGGGAGGGAAGAGAGAAGGAGGAGAGAGAGAGGGAGGGAGGGAGAGAGAGAGGGAGGGATAGAAAGGAGGAGAGAGGGAGGGAAGAGAGAGAGGGAGGGATAGAAAGGAGAAGAGAGGGAGGGAAGAGAGAAGGAGGAGAGGGAGAGGGAAGAGAGAAGGAGGGAGAGAGAGAGGGAGAGATAGAAAGGAGGAGAGAGGGAGGAAGAGAGAAGGAGGAGAGAGAGAGGGAGGGATAGAAAGGAGGAGAGAGGGAGGGAAGAGAGAGGGAGGGATAGAAAGGAGGAGAGAGGGAGGGAAGAGAGAGAAGGAGGAGAGAGAGGGAGGGATAGAAAGGAGGAGAGAGGGAGGGAAGAGAGAAGGAGGAGAGAGAGAGGGAGGGAGGAATAGAAAGGAGGAGGAGAGAGGGAGGGAGGAATAGAAAGGAGGGGGAGAGAGGAATGGGGGAAGAGAGGGGAGGGGAGGTGGGAAGGGTGAAGAGGAAATAGAGAAAAATAGGCATTTGTCGCTTGCTAAGAAGCATCGCAGGAGTCATCTCCTACATTAGGATAGAAACATGATTTTCATTCAACCTGCAACATAGATCTTCTCACTTTAAATGTTTAAAAGGGATTTTGTTTATATGTCTAGGGAATGAGGAGAGAGAGAGAGAGGGGGGTAGAGGAAGGGAGAGATGGTTAAAAAAGAGAGAGAATGCTACTGCATTGTTGTTGGCAAGAAGCTATGCATCTCAGAGTCATCTCAAACATTAAGACAGATACAGTGATTGAATTCAGCCTGCAGATATAAGCAAACCACTGTGTGATTTGCTTATTAGACAAGGACAAAAACAGAGGAGAGAGAGAGAAGGATAGAGAGGAAAGGAAGAGAAAGAGAGAGAGGGAGGGAGGGATAGAGAGGAGGAGGAGGAGGAGGAGGAGGAGGAGGGAGGAGAGGGAGGGATAGAGAGGAGGAGATGAGAGAGAGGGAGGGAGGGATAGAGAGGAGGAGGAGAGAGAGAGGGAGGGGGATAGAGAGGAGGGGAGAGAGAGGGAGGGAGGGATAGAGAGGAGGAGGAGAGAGAGAGAGGGAGGGATAGAGAGGACGGGGAGAGAGAGAGGGAGGGATAGAGAGGAGGGAGGGAGGGAGGGAGGGATAGAGAGGAGGAGGAGGAGAGAGAGGGAGGGAGGGAGGGATAGAGCGGAGGAGGAGGAGGAGAGAGAGGGAGGGAGGGAGGGGAGGGAGGGAGGGGGGGGATAGAGAGGGAGGAGGAGGAGAGAGGGGGAGGGAGGGATAGAGAGGAGGGAGGGAGGGAGAGAGAGGGAGGGAGGGAGGGAGGGGGGGGGGATAGAGAGGAGGAGGAGGGAGGAGAGAGAGAGGGAGGGAGGGATGAGAGGAGGAGGAGGAGGAGGAGAGAGAGGGAGGGAGGGAGGGAGGGGGAAGGAGGAGGGAGGAAGGAGGAGAGAGAGGGAGGGAGGGAGAGAGGGAGGAGGAGGAGGAGAGAGGGAGGGAGGGAGGGATAGAGAGGAGGAGGAGGAGGAGGGAGGAGGGAGAGAGGAGGAGGAGGGTGGAGGGAGGGAGGGAGGGAGGGTGGGAGGGAGGAGGAGGGAGGAGGAGGGAGGGAGGGAGGGAGGGAGGGAGGAGGAGGGAGGGAGGAGGAGGAGGAGGGAGAGGTAGGGAGGAGGAGGAGGATAGGGGAGGGGGGAGGGAGGGACAGAGAGGGAAGGAGGAGGAGGAGAGAGGGGAGGGAGGGAGGGACAGAGAGGAAGAAGGTGGTAAGAGAGAGAGAGTGCTATGTAACTCAGCAGTGATCTCAAACATTAAGACAGAAGAATGATTAAATTCCGCCTTCAGATACTCATCTGAGATTATGCGTCCACTATTAGCTTCAATGCTACATGGGGATTATATTTTTAGTCAGATAGAATATCAAATCAAGAAGGAAAAGAGCAAAGATGTGCCGTGAGGCTGTGGTGGGAGAGGTTATAGGAGTACTTGCTCAGTAATGTCTGGAATGGAATCAATGGAATGTTACTAAACACATCAAACATGGAAACAACGTGTTTGACTCCATTTCATTGATTCCATTTACAGCCATTACAATGAGCCCGTCGAAGGCCAGGGAAGAGAGGGAAGTCGAGGGGGAAGATGAGGGGAAGGTGAGGAAGCAGGAAGGGGAAGAGGGGGAAGATGAGGGAAGAGGGGGAAGATGAGGGAAGAAGGGCATTTGATAAAAGATTAGAGTTCTTAAACTGTTTCAGCTCAAGAACTAAAAATGAGAAATTGACCCAAATCATCCTCCCTGACCCAAATCATCTTCCAACATCAAATCATCCTCCAACAACCCAAATCATCCTCCAACAACCCAAATCATCCCCAAACATCCCAAATCATCTTCCAACAACCAAAATCATCCTCTGACCCAAATCATCCTCCAACAACCCAAATCATCCCCCAACATCCCAAATCATCCTCCCCTCACCCAAATCATCCTCCAACATCCCAAATCATCCTCCCCTGACCCAAATCATCCTCCAACAACCCAAATCATCCTCCCCTGACCCAAATCATCCTCCAACAACCCAAATCATCCTCCCTGACCCAAATCATCCTCCAACAACCCAAATCATCCCCCAACATCCCAAATCATCCTCCCCTCACCCAAATCATCCTCCAACATCCCAAATCATCCTCC
>NW_027006713.1:0-2760 GCF_036934945.1 Oncorhynchus masou masou
AGTGTTTGGGATTGTAGTTGATTAGGGGTGTGTGTGCGCTTGACCCAGAAAATATAAAACTATCGGGCCTATATCGAATCTTCCATTCCTCTCAAAAATCTAGAAAAGGCTGTTGCTCAGCAACTCACTGCCTTCCTGAAGACAAACAATGTATATGAAATGCTTCAGTCTGGTTTTAGACCCCATCATAGCACTGAGACGGCACTTGTGAAGGTGGTAAATGACATTTTAATGGCATCGGACCGAGGCTCTGCATCTGTCCTCGTGCTCCTAGACCTAGTGCTGCTTTTGATACCATCGATCACCACATTCTTTGGGAGATTGGAAACCCAAATTGGTCTACACGGTCAAGTTCTGGCCTGGTTTAGATCTTATCTGTCGGAAAGATATCAGTTTGTCTCTGTGGATGGTTTGTCCTCTGACAAATCAACTGTAAATTTCGGTGTTCCTCAAGGTTCCGTTTTAGGACCTATTTGTTTTCACTATATATTTTACCTCTTGGGGATGTTATTCAAAAACATAATGTTAACTTTCACTGCTATGCGGATGATACACAGCTGTACATTTCAATGAAACATGGTGAAGCCCCAAAATTGCCCTCGCTAGAAGCATGTGTTTCAGACATAAGGAAGTGGATGGCAGCAAACTTTCTACTTTTAAACTCGGATAAAACAGAGATGCTTGTTCTAGGTCCCAAGAAACAAAGAGATCTTCTGTTGAATCTGACAATTAATCTTAATGGTTGTACAGTCATCTCAAATAAAACTGTGAAGGACCTCGCGTTACTCTGGACCTGATCCTCTCTTTTGAAGAACATATCAAGACCATTTCAAGGACAGCTTTTTCCATACGTAACATTGCAAAATCAGAAACTTTCTGTCAAAAATGATGCAGAAAATTAATCCATGCTTTTTGTCACTTCTAGGTTAGACTACTGCAATGTTTCCCTCTACTTTCCGGGGCTACCCGGATAAAGCACTAAATAAACTTCAGTTAGTGCTAAATACGGCTGCTAGAATCCTGACTAGAACCAAAAAATACTGATCATATTACTCCAGTGCTAGCCTCCCTACACTGGCTTCCTGTCAAAGCAAGGGCTGATTTCCAAGGGTTTACTGCTAACCTACAAAGCATTGCATGGGCTTGCTCCCACCTATCTCTCTGATTTGGTCCTGCCGTACATACCTACACGTACGCTACGGTCACAAGACGCAGGCCTCCTAATTGTCCCTAGAATTTCTAAGCAAACAGCTGGAGGCAGGGCTTTCTCCTATAGAGCTCCATTTTTATGGAACGGTCTGCCTACCCATGTCAGAGACGCAAACTTCGGTCTCAACCTTTAAGTCTTTACTGAAGACTCATCTCTTCAGTGGGTCATATGATTGAGTGTAGTCTGGCCCAGGGAGGGAAAGGTGAACGAAAGGCTCTGGAGCAACGAACCACCCTTGCTGTCTCTGCCTGGCCGGTTCCCTCTTTCCACTGGGGATTCTCTGCCTCTAACCCTATTACAGGGGCTGAGTCACTGGCTTGCTGGGGCTCTCTTACAAGCCGTCCCCCTGAGGGGGTGCGTCACCTGAGTGGGGTTGATTCACTGATGTGGTCATCCTGTCTGGGTTGGCGCCCCCTTTGGGTTGTGCCGTTAATGATCTTTGGTGGCTATACTCAGCTTTGTCTCAGGATGGTAAGTTGGTGGTTGAAGATATCCTCCAGTGGTGTGGGGGCTGTGCTTTGGCATAGTGGGTGGGGTTATATCCTTCCTGTTTGGCCCTGTCCGGGGTGTCCTCGGGTGGGGCCACAGTGTCTCCTGACCCCTCCCTGTCTCAGCCTTCAGTATTTATGCTGCAGTAGTTTATGTGTCGGGGGCTGGGGTCGGTTTGTTATATCTGGAGTACTTCTCCTGTCCAATTCGGTGTCCTGTGTGAATCTGCGCGTCTCTAATTCTCCTTCTCTCTCGGAGGACCTGAGCCCTAGACCATGCCCCAGGACTACCTGACATGATGACTCCTTGCTGTCCCCAGTCCACCTGGCCGTGCTGCTGCTCCAGTTTCAACTGAACCGCGGCCCTAGGACCATGCCCCAGGACTACTTGACATGATGACTCCTTGCTGTCCCCAGTCCACCTGGCCGTGCTGCTGCTCCAGTTTCAACTGTTCTGCCTTATTATTATTCGACCATGCTGGTCATTTATGAACATTTGAACATCTTGGCCATGTTCTGTTATAATCTCTACCCGGCACAGCCAGAAGAGGACTGGCCACCCCACATAGCCTGGTTCCTCTCTAGGTTTCTTCCTAGGTTTTGGCTTTTCTAGGGAGTTTTTCCTAGCCACCGTGCTTCTACACCTGCATTGCTTGCTGTTTGGGGTTTTAGGCTGGGTTTCTGTACAGCACTTTGAGATATCAGCTGATGTACGAAGGGCTATATAAATAAATTTGATTTGATTTGATTTGATTTGTGTGTGTTAATTAGGTTGGCTGCCTGAGGCGGTTCTCAATCAGAGTCAGGTGTTTCTCGTTGTCGCTGATTGGGAACCGTATTTAGGTAGCCTGTTTTTCGCCTTGTATTTCGTGGGTGATTGTTCCTGTCTCTGTGTAGGTTGCACCAGTCAGGCTGTATTAGGTTTCGTTCTGTTTGTTGTTTTCTTGTATTTATTTAGTTATTCGTGTATAGTTTGTTCGTTTTGTCTTTATAATAAACATGAGTAACTTACACGCTGCATTTCGGTCCGACTCTCCTTCAACAACAAAAGAACGCCGTTAC